>NW_011888796.1:1372967-1404541 GCF_000151845.1 Pteropus vampyrus
TGAATGACAGGCAGATGGAGAGCTGGGTACATATGCTAAGGCCAAGAAAAATCTCTTCTTAGCTTGGAGTAGATAAAGCAGAGGAAGTTCTCTTGGGGCTTGCTGGTGCCCACAGCTTGCTTACCTTAATCAAACTCAAATGGGAGTGGTGCAGAACAGCGTTACGCTGCCCTGAGAGTCAACACGGTGCTAGTAATTCAAAAGGCCACCTGGACAATCCTCGTGAACAGAACGTGGCCGAGACCATTCTCACCTGGCTTCAAACCTCCATGCCCCCGCTTCACTTCCATCTCGGCACTTTGTGGCACTATATTGAGCACCATAGAACACTCCTTGGGTTTTATAAAGAAACATGAGCCCTCAGACTTCATGCCCGAACCCAGGGCCGGTTGCTGCCTCTGGCACCAGGCCTGGTATTCTACTTCGCACTCTTACAGCCTACCTCCAGATGACCAGGTTCCACCACCAAGCCCAGAAGAGCTTCAGGGCCAGAGAACCTTAACTCCAAATGGTGTACAGGCCACAATTCCTCAAATATATACCCCAAAACAAACGAGTCCCTGAGGATTCAGTTTATCTCACCAAGTTTCAGCTAAGGGAAAAACACTCTAATGGCATGTAAGGAAATCTGTCAAAGAACTGTTTTGCTCAACATCAAATGCATTCCAGGCCTTATCTAATCAGGGATTCTTCTTCACAGCTGATGCAGAGGCTGTTGCTGCAAACGGTTCCTGAGCCAGGGAAAGGGGCCTTGATTTTAAATACAAAATAATGGTTCTTTTGGCTCCAGCAAAGTCGGTTGGCAGCTGGAGGTTTGGGGTGACCTCTGACCTCTCCCACAGTTCCTCTTGAATCCCACTGCACAAAACTAAGCCAGCCTCAAATCCCAGGCTCTAATTGGCTCTGGTTTGTTTTGCTTTTCTATTCTATCCAGAGCTTCAAAAGGCGCTTCCATAATTGTTTGAGGCATGAAAAAGGCAGGTTTCAGCTTTCCTAACTGGAATTGGAGGTAATTACTGTCTTGCACACACGAGCCGGTACATGCTTCAAATCAGATAGCTCTGGGTTGTTTTATAAAGTGTAGCTGGGCCTCTAAGCCAGGAGAGGGAGGATTATGGAAACTTCCAGAGGCTCTGTTCCAGAGAAAGAATTCGAACATCTCAGAAATGGTGAGGGAGGCTTCCTTGTTCTGTGGTCACTTTAAGCTCAACCTAAGATGTTCGGCCTGAGAAGATTATGTCCTTGACTTCATCCTAGAAAATTCAGGAGACATTTTGGTCCTCTCTCTCAAGAGACAGAAGCTGACACCCCACTTAACTCCCATCTTATTTGTAATCAACCACTATGGTTTGACCTGGGCTATCCTCCTGTGAAACCTCAGAACAGGACCAAAATGAGCCACGGGTAGTAAGAGCCACCTCAGAGAACCAAATCGAAGATTCACTTCTGTGCTTTCAGGACAGCAAACCCAAACATGGGCAGTCCTAGGCTTCCATCTCACTCACACCACCCTCGGTGTGTACTGGGGAGCTAGACCCTGTTTCAAATCGCAGCCTACTGGCCGTGTGTCCACAGGCAGCTTGACTCACATTGCTTATCCTCCATGGCCTCACCTATAAAACAAGAATAATGACTGGCTCAACCTCATAGGGTTGCTGTGACATCTAAATGAGGTCAACAAATGAGAAGTGCTTGGTACAGTACCTGCATATAGTACTCAATAAATACTCGAAAAGTGTCAGCTATCATTAGCTAACATAATTGTCAGGGGCATGGCCACAGGTGCCGAAGGAACCACTCTGAAAATGGTGGAGGTTTTCAAGGTTCTAGAGATTCATAAATGGAGGAAGGAAAAAAACTGTTATAGGAACAATGTAAGGAAGCTGGGGGAGGGGAACAGAGTGGCAGCCCCCACCTCAAAATGTCTTCCCTCCCAAGGGCATTACCTTAAATCTATTAGGTTGTTGAACTTGATGAACTGCTGCAAGCCTAAATGTCTGATATGGGGAGTGCCTAAATTATATTCACAGACATGGCTGACTCTCAATTATTCATTCCAGTGGATAATCTAATAGCCAAATAATCTAATAGTTTGTAATTTAATAGTTTATAATCTTGAAAGTTTTACATGTGGCTTTGGATTATGTTACTGAATTTGCATCAGGACATAAGGAGCTCTAATGGTTTAGGAATTCACAGCACTTTGAGCTTAGATGTCCAATGTCACTGTCCCAGATGCCTATTAAGGACTCCTCTGGGGTCACACCACATTCAGAAGAAGTACGGTGTTGTACTTGGGAGGAAGTGGGTTTTTTGGTCATAAGAACTGGGGTCCACACTCCAGCTTTTCCATTTGCTGGCTCTGTTTTCGTGTTATGTGGCCTGGTCTTTGTTTTCCCATCAATCCCCTTCTCCCAGGACTGCTATGAAATACAGGCAAGTTCTCAGGAAAAATTAATCTGAACTACTTCCTCGGGTAGATAAAAAATAAGTCAAAAGCCGAGTTAGGGCCTCTACAAACTTTCTGTTTCACATTTCTCTTTTCTCCTCTTTTTCTTTCTGCGTTAAAGGACCTTCTCTTCCAGGCCGAGTGAGCTAAAGTAAACAAAGTCCTTGCTCTACAAATCAAATCTGGTTGTGAAAGTTCCTGCTAACACCTGCGCAAACCCGAAACAAAAACGCTGTCCTGAGTAAGTTAATATGGACCTTGGGCTGTCCCTGGGCTCCACGGGCCTATCGATAGCACGAATGATGGTGACCATTCATGTTGATGCCCATGTCTGGGCACTTGCTCATATCTTGAATCTAAGTCTCAGGATTGGAAAGTGGAGCTATCCTGAGATCCAAGGCAGAACTAATCGTGTTGTCAGTGGGTGGCTGGGACCCCAGAGTTCCCACCTCCTTTTCTTGTCATGAAGTTTATATCTCGAGGGAAAACAGCTGTCCATTCTCAGGCCAACTGGGACTGAAGCCAACTGTCCCTTTCAGATGCCAAGAGCCAGATGTACACCCACTCTTCTCTCCCACTCTCAAAGTCTGAAGTCTCGAACTTTATTGAATTTATTAATAACCTTCACGACTTGCTAAAAATGCATTCCTCCCCCATCTCTCCCCTCCAGAGAATCTCAGTTAGTTCAGATTGGCCAAGAAATCTGCATTTTAAGTAACAACATCCCCCTCCCCCATACGTACCCTTCTCTTTTCCCTAGAAAATTCAGATATAATTGGTCTGAGAATCATACTTTTAGCAACGATCTCTACAGTGAAGGCACTGGCATGCTGGTAAATGTTTAACAACTAGTTTTGGAGGCGAGAAAGCCTGGTTTGTAGTATGCCGATTTCTGTGATGTAAATATTCCCACCATGGTCAGCTCAAGCCACCAACATGACATCGTGATTCTGAAGCTGGGATGAGGTGTGTGCAATCAATCCTTACAAGCTCATGGGAACTGGTTCCAGCACACCACTGGGCGGAAGCCTCTGGATGCCTCTGAATGGTGGTTCCTGTACTCTGGCATAAAAGGGCCACTGTTCAGGCCATGATGTTACATCCCTTAGTTTTTTTTTCTCCCTAAATCCTTAGCTTTTGAGGGGTTCATTTTGGTGACTGGTTCCCAGAGTCCTCTAGAGGTTCCAAACCAGAATGAAAGGAAAGGGAGAGAAAAAGAGCTCCAGGAAAGAAAATGCAATTAGTGGGGTACGCTGGTTTCAGCCACACTGTCAACTTGTTCAGCTCAGCTTCTGGCTGGCAAGAGGCTTTCAGACACCTGCTTCTGCCTTTATTTGATAAGCTTTTTGGTTGACTCACATAAACCTGATCCCGCTGGCCTGGAGAATGATGAAAAGGGTGAGTGTTGGGGACCTGAGGGGATGAAAAGAGATGGGGGAGGACGGTGGGGTCCTTATGACCCCAGGTCATCAGCGGCTTAAGGCTTCCCCTTTGTCCCCTTCCTCGGGCCCCAGGTTGGAAGGTTTTGGTGATTTCCTCCGGCCCCCAACTAGGCGAACAGATGTGGAAAGGTCTCTAGTTCCCAGGGCTGCGGACACAAGTGCTTGTTGTTTCCCACCTGCCGGCGGGGCCTACCGTCACGACAGAGCAGCGACACGGTCACTCACCAGATAGCCGAGGCCAGTTGGGTGCAGGGTTCAAACCTACTCTGCCTTTCTGCAGTGAAAAGAGTGTGTCAGCTAACTGGACAGGGTGAAAAACAACCACTGCCCTCTGTCTTGCTCTAAGTCCACTTTATAGAATGGAGAGGGACCTTAGGAGAGGCAATGCCTTTAGCTCTTCCACAGCAATAAAGTCCTCCGGGTGCCACAACCATCTGAAAACATGTAGCCTTTTGGGCCTGCTGGTTCTCTCGTCCCATATTGTGAGTACCGCCGATGTGAGTTAGACCTCTGCCCGCTTCAAGAATGGAACTTGAAGGAACCCCCTTCTCTGAAAAGGAGGTCGTTCCACAGCTGATTGGATGAAAAGGAGAGAAAGAAAGGGGTACAGAGGAAGTGGTACTGGTGTTAGTCTCTCATTTACCTTAATTATTCAACAGTGATAGGCCGAAGAATTTCTCAGAGTCTAGCTTCATATCACCATCCACACATCTTTTCAAGTGGGGCAAACAAAAGCATAAAAATATCTTAAGCTCCCTTAAATAACGAACCTGTTTCATATCTAGTCCATGCACAAAAATAAGCTGATGTCCAGTGATATGTTCTCTAGCATTTGCGATGCAACGAATGCTGGTCATTACAATTTTACACAAAGACCTGGTACATGTATGTATGTCTTAGCATGTAGCACATTCACCTAGAAATGCTACAAGTAATGAAACAATATCCATTTCCCTAAAGCAACGGTTCTCAAAATGAGGTCTGTGGCCCCCTTGGGTCCCTGAGACCCTATCGGGGTATGTGCAAGGTCAAGATTATTTATAATAATATCAAGATGTTATTTGCCTTCTTCAATATATTGACATATGGGTAAAATTGCTGGCGCCAGACACTGTACTGGCAGTCATGATATTCTCCACTGCCACAAAGTTACAGAACAAAAAAAAAAGAAAAAAAGAAAAAAGAAACCAGTTTCGCTTAAAGATGTCCTAGATAAAGCAGCAGAAAATTATTAATTTTATGAACTCTTGTCCAAAATACATGTCTTCTTACTATTCTATGTGGCAACTCAGAAAGTAAACATAAAGCACTTCTGGTGTATCCTGAAGCAAGAAATTGTTTGGTGGAAAGGCATTTGTGATAGTGTCTGGGTTGTGAGCTGAACTAGCCGCTTTCATGGAACACCACGTTTACTCAAAAGGACGATATAACCATGGTCATTCAGACTTGGTTATTTAACAGACATGTTCTCTGAAGTGAACAAACTGAGCCCATCACTTCAAAAAAGATAATTGACAGCATTTGTTGCCAAAATAAAAGCTTTCAAGCAAAAAGTAGAATTTCTGAAAACTCGTCTCTGCCATAGTGAGCTTAACACCTTCCCAATACTTATGAAAGTTTGTGGTGAGATCAGTGGTGATATCAACAAATGTGAATTTATCATTTTCATCATGAAATAGTATATCAAATTTGAAAGATCTGCATCATTTAGTGAAGCAATATTTTCCAAATGATCCATGGATAGTATTACAAAATCATGCATGAGCAAAAGATCTACTCAAAGTGCAAGACAGACCAAATGGATTTTAATGTAATTGAGTACAAAAAGTTCATTGATATAGTTTCAGATTCCACGTTGCAACTAACCTTTAATAAAATACCACTTATTGAGTTTTGGTATAGTGTCAAAAAAGAATACCCACAATTATCTGAAGAGGCTATTAAAATATCTCTCCCTTTCCAGCTACATGTCTATGTGAGGCTGGGTTTCCTTCATATACTTCAACCAAAACAACATTATCACAGTTGATTGAATGCAGAAGTAGATACGAGAATCCAGCTGTCTTCTATTAAGCCAGACATTAAAGAGATCTGCAGAAATATAAAACACTGTCACTCTTCTCACTAAATTTTGTTCTTTGTGTTGGAAAACAGTGATTTTTACAAGATTATGTTACTTTCAACTTTTTAAAAAAATTAATACATTTATGAATTTTAATGAGTAAATATAAATTTACTCATATAATATTAACTAGATTAAATATTTATTAATATAAAACACTGTCACTCTTCTCACTAAATTTTGTTCTTTGTGTTGGAAAACAGTTATTTTTACAAGATTATGTTACTTTTAACTTTTTAAAAAAATTAATACATTTATGAATTTTAATGAGTAAATATAAATTTACTCATATAATATTAACTAGATTAAATATTTATTAATACAGGGTAGTTCTGGCTCAGGGTCTCTCATGAGGCTGTAGTCATCTGATGGTTTAACTGGGGCTGGAGGGTCTGCTTTCAAGGTGGCTCACTCACAGGTGTGGTCAGTTGCTGGCTGTTGAGGGGGGCCTCAGTTCCTCTTCATGTAAGTCTCTCCCAGTACACTCAAAACATGGCAATTGGCTTTCTCCAGAATGAATAACAGAAGCCCAGTGGAAACTGGTAGTCCCTTTTATGACCTAGACTCTGAGATCATACACCCTCACTTCTGCATTTTCTATGGGCCACATAGACCAGCCCTCATTCAATACGGGAGGAGAAAACACAGAGGGGCATGAATACTCGGAGGAGGGTCATTGGGGGTTATCCTGGAGACCAGCTATCCCAGGATTTATCGGTAGGTACAACCCATATAAACAAAGGTTTTTTTTGGAGGGGTGGGAGGTGGGGAGAGGGTCTTCAGCAGATTTTGAGTATAAAAGAGTCCTTAAAACCAAAAAATTTGAGAGTTGCTAGCCTAAAGGTATTGATCTATATCTTAAAAGGGTCGTTGCTCCTCTTCCTCTTCCTTCTTTTTTGTCTTGTTGCTCATACTTTAGGCTGTTTAGGCTGCTTCTTGCTCACTTACCCTCTATGAGCTTGGGGACAGTTCCTTCTAGCTCCATTTCTTTGAACTTGAATTTACTGGGGGCTCCCTTATGTGTTTATTATCCCTTGCTATAAACTTGGCTTGTTGGATTTTTTTTTTTTTTTTTTTGCCTTTCAATGTTTGGGGATCGCTTCAGCTCTAGCCATTCTCAGATCAGGCTTTTTAAACAGCCCATGTTTCCAAGGGAGGATCACTGGCAGACAAACTTGGGTCACTAGTGGGCAAAGAGCAGATCTGAGCCAAGGGCCTGCAGTCACCAGAGAGACAGCAGCGAATGAAACAGAACAGGTCCCTGCCCTCATGGAACTTAAAATGCTAGGAATGAGATGGGAGAGAAACAATAAACATAACCAATGTGAAAATTTTGTAGTATGTTAGAAAGTGATAAGTTTTGTGGGGAAAAAAGAATCAGGTCAAGGTGAATGGGAGTGCAAGGGGGTTTGTAGAGCTTGTGGGACTAAATAGGGTGGTCAGAGTGAGCCTTGGTGAGAAGGTAAAATTTTAGTGAAGACTTGAAAAGGTGAGGGAGCAGCTGCAGCAAAGACCCTGATGTAGATTTGTGACTGGTGTGTTTGAAGAAAGTGAGAAGGCCATGTGACTGGAGAGGAGAGAGTGAGGAGGAGAGGGAAGGTCAGCATTATCAGAGGCCAGATCCTTTGCAGCAGTCCCCAACCTTTTTGGCACCAGGGACCGGTGCTCCTATGAGAATCTAATGCCTGAGGATCTGAGGTGGAGCTGAGGTGGTGATGCTAGCGCTGGGGAGCGGCTGCAAATACAGATAAAGCTTTGCTCACTTGCCCGCTGCTCACCTCCTGCTCTGTGGCCTGGTTCCTAACAGGCCACAGACTAGTACCAGTCTGTGGCCTGGGGGTTGGGGACTCCTGCATTTAGGACCGTGACAACCACTGCAAGGACTTTGGCTTTTTACTCTGAAAGAGATGGGAGTCATTTTGAAGCTATCTGGGGGTTTGAGGCAGAGGGGAATATACTCTGACCTGGCTATTCTGTTGAGAATACACTATAGGGCAAGTAGAAGTAGGGAGAACAGTTGGTGGAAAGTTCACAGAAAGAGATGGTAAGAAGTTCTCACTGTTAACCAGAGAAGAGATGGTGGTGGCTTGGACCAGGATGTTGGCAGTTGGCATGGTAAGAATTGGTTAGATTCTGGATAGATTTTGAAAGTAGAGCCAATAGGATTCCCCAGTACCTTGGAAGTGACGTATAAGAGAAAGTCAGGCATCAAGAATGACTCCATTTAGGTTTTTGGCCTGAATGGCTTGAGGATTAGAGTTGCTATCACTCGAGAAAGTTGCAGGTGGAGCAGTTTGCAGGGTGGAGAGATTTAGAAAGTTCTATTGGCCACATTAACTCCAAGCTGTTCCCTGAGTTTTCTGTAAAAGCCCAGTTGCATTTGTCCCTCCAGGCCCTAAACACGCCTCCCCAGGAGCAGTGGTTCTGATGGCTTGTACAGGCCCTTCTATGCCTGCTTTATAGAAGACAATAAAGAAAATCACGCACTGTATTCAATTTCATTTTACAACAGTGCAAGAATGTTGTTCTTCAGCATCTCACTTTATTATTGTTATTATTATTTGTCTTTATCAGAAATGAAAGAAAACAACCAGGGGAGATAGAATCTCAGGTCTAGAAATCCTAGCCATTTTTGAATTGAAAACAAATCTCCCTTGAAATGTATCAAGCAGGTGAAGGGGATTCACTCTTAAACCACACCTTATCCTGGCCTAGAAAATAACTTCCTTCTAGCCCCAGGGCAAATCCCAACTTCCACCCACCTAATGCCTGCAGTTAATAAACGTTAAACAACAACAAAATCCCAAAGTGGAAAAAGGAAGACTGGAGGCCCAGATACCAGAAGACTTGCTTGAGAGCCTCTCCCTGAGATCTGCATCCACAGAAGGAGCATTTAGGCGAGGAAGCAAGGGACTCGAGTGAGACATGGCAGCTTTCAGAGCATCAGAGCAGAGTAAGCACTTGACTTGAGTCAAAATGATTATTTTTCTTGATCAAAGTTGCCTACTTGTTTCATTAGAACTTCATACCACTAACCATGTTCAAACCCTTCAAAATGGCTAAAATCTCCAAAATCCACTACTGAGCCACAATATAAGTCATGCCTCCTGCTAAGTATGGCAGGACTGGAGATTCTATACTTGGGTCTAGAAAGTCAGCCAAGAGTAGGCAAGGAAGTTCTCATAGGTCCAGGGAGAACTGAGAAGAATAAGGGTCATGTTATACTGTGGGGAATTCACTCAGCATTACTTATTATTTCCATTTTAAAGGTCAGAAAACTGAGGCTCGGAGAGGTTGTGTGACTGGCCCCACAGCTAGCTGGTAGCAGAGCCAGGACAGAGATTCCTATGATAAATCTTGGTGACTATCAATTTGCTGAGTCCCTGTAATGAGACAGGTGGAGTACCCTGTGCTTTGTGCTTGTTAACTTGTTCATTTCTCATGCATTACTTCCTTTTTAAAGTGAAACTGTCCAATAGAACTTCCTGCTACAATGCAAATGTTCTACATCTGTACTGTCCAATGCCGTGATAGTCACCGGCCCCATGTGGATATTGAGTTCTTGAAATGTGCTAAGTGGGACTGAGGAACTGATTTTTTCCCCTTCATTTTAATTGATTTTTTCCTTCTTTTTAATTGATTTAAATATTAGTAGCTAGTGACTACTGTCTACTGTATTGGACAGTTCTAGAAGGTTCAGCAGCTTTTCCAAAAGCTCGTTAAGTGGCAAGGCATCCTGGGGATGACTGAACCCGAAGTCCGTGCGTTTCTCTTCTCTTCTCTATTCCCCAGTGAGGTGAGCTGCATTCTGCAAAGTGAAAGGCTCTGGAAAGGAATCTGATGAGACAGTATCCAGTCAGCCAAAAATGAAGCCAGATTCTCTAAAGGCTGGGTCTGTATCTGAGCCCACTTCTTCTCAGTATGTCTGGAGACCAACAGAGGCCCTAACAGGCAGCCAAACATCCCTGCTGGGGGTTTGAGACCCCTGCACCAGTGACTTCTCAGAGCCTACCAGCGATGGCCTGTTTGATTGAAGGTTCTATGACTCATGGGTCCCAACCCTGCTATTTAAATAGCAGCGTTTCCTTTTTAGGGGCTTAAGACTAATCGGTAGAGAGGTAGTGAGCTCCCAGGCTCAGCCTAACCCTGTCCAAACACGTAGCCCTCAAAAGTTTTTACTTCAGGAACTGCCTGTGAGTGCAGCTATCCCCTACCATGTATCTGAGCGTAAACATTTAACCCTAGCTGGGCCATCACTGTTTCATCGGCCTCTCCACAGTCTTCCCATGTCCATCTCTACCACATCACTCCCCTGCTCCAAGGCCTCAAAAGCCACCCCGTGGTGCTCAGAACAAAGGCCAAAGTCTTCAGAGTTGGCCACTGCTCACTTCTCTGACCTTAGGTCCTATCGTTGTCCCCATTGCTCACTCTGCTCCAGTCCCTGACCTTGCTGTTTCCCAACGCATCAAATTTGTCCCTGTCCCAGGCCTTTGCACATATGGTTCCTTCTGTGTGGAAGGCTCTTGCCTAGGATCGAACATGGTTTACTCTCTCTTCATCCAATCTCTTCCAGTCACCTCTTCAGAGAGGTCTCTTGACTCTACTCTGTGAAATGGAGCCTCACTCCTGTCTCTTTTCTTTGCTTTACTTTTGTCAAGGCATATATATACTTGGTTGTTTGGTTTGTTGGCTTATTGTCTGTCACCCCCACTAAGATGTAAATGGTTTGGAGGGACATTGTCTTTTTTTACCCTTTATCTTCAGTGTCTAGAATAGAGTCTGGCACATAGGTACTCCCTGAGTTTTTGTTGAATAAATCAATGAATCAATGAATGAATACATACATGCATGACTGCTTACTGTGAGTGGGGGAGGGGTAGGGAGGCTCAGGCCTGGCTCACTCTACACAGACCAGTGAGTCTATGATTTGGATACTGAACCGTGAGAAACAAAGACATTTGTCAGTTTAATTTCTTTTGCCTTGGGAAAGTTAAAGATCACAGATAATCCAAAACTCAGTGCCAAGGTCTCTGATTTATAATCAAGGAATTATTCACATAGTGGTAAACAAGAGCAAAGGACTGACAAATAAACTGCAGGAGGAGAATGATGGGAAGCAGACTGAGAGACCCGTACAACCCACATGCCTTCAACTGGCCTGGGTTCCGACCAGCACTCGCTCGAACTTGGATCCAGAGAATCCCTGACAATTTTCACTCCCAGAAACCTCTGGGCCAGGCTGCCCAGGTGGCTGTTGGGAGTGAGGCAGTGCCTATAAGCAGAGGCAGCCTAGGTAAGTCCTATTGCTACATGACAATAAAATCATTTGGCCACCTGAAAGGCATACCAAGAATGGCAGGCATTTCTTAAGGATGCCCAGGCTCACAAAGTCTTTCTAAAACCTGGGTTTGGGGGCAAAATGTCTTTTTCTTCTTTAATGGGTTCCACAGAAACGTATCTCTTTTATTCTACCTAAAAACGTCTAAGAAACAGAATTAGCAGTGCCTAGAAGTGTCTGACTATAAGAGGTAATCAAATATTGAATGAATGAAACGTCAAGGAAAAGGGAACTGGCGCCTGGTGAAGAATGGAAGAGCTAAGCAAACCCTGATAGTTGGAAACCATGGCTGGACCCCTGAAAGGCCTCAGTTTCCCTGTCTGTAAGATGAAGGTCTGGACTAGCGGAACTCGAATTTCCTTCCCAGCTCTGACTCTCCTCTATGAGCCTCTGAACAGGCCTTCATGGCTTTATCATGGACTAGGTCCCACTTGTGTCCTACTGAAAGCAAGGCCTGCTGCTCTGGAGACCATCCGTTGTTTTTAAGCACCAGAAGTTATTTAATAGCAATTCTCCCTGAACATTTTTTATGTCCTCCATGAAAGAAAGTTCTGGAAGGTAGCCACCATCAAAACAGGAAGTGAAGCCAGGTTGGTGTTCCATTTATCAGATAATACAGGCTTAACCAAAGTTCCTGTAACCCCATATGGTGATTCTGGGAGCCTGACCAGGTTTCAGAGGTTTTATATTCAGAGTAGTAAGAAATCATCTCTGTGGCTTGTGGGATTTGGTACCTATTTCCCTCCTTTCCGCAGCTGAGGGATGCGGGTGCCAAGTGAAAGCTCCAGTGACTCTTCTGCTCTCAGTGCCTCAGTACAGCCATTCTCGTGTCTGAGGAGTGCGCCCTCCCATAGGCACCTTCAAAATGCCCGGCACTGGCCCGGTCATTTCCCTGTCCACCGCAGCATTTTATTTTAAGCTGCATGTGAGTTGGACCATTTCCTCCCACTCTTAGGAGTGTCCCAAAGCACCAGCTCAGTAACATTCAGACTCCTTCTCTGCCTTTCCAACTCTGTTTAAGCCTTAATGCACCAGGAGCAAAAAGAACACTCGATCAGGACTTCGAGAGCAGAAGTCCAGACTGCCTTCGCTGAGGCATCTCTCTAGGCCTCGGTTTCCTCCAATGTGAGGGCAGAACAGGGTGCTGGCTCACTGCCCTGCCTCTTCCCTCGGCCTAGAGGCAGAGCCAGCTCTTTCCTATGGGGGAGTCACAGCTTGTATGTTATGTAACTTCCATAAAGGCTTTTCCTTTTAATGTTCTTAGGTACTCTAGGAAGAAAGCAACATTTTTATGATCCCAGTAACCAAACAACATAATGAAAATCATGGCAACCATTAGCCTAATAAAACCCATGGCAAAAGCTTCCACATTCTCAAACAAGACCCTGGGAATCCAAAGCTCTCTGAAGCCCTAAGTGGCCAGAGCCTTGCTGAAGGCCTTGGGATGCTGGCTGATGGCTGATGAAAGGATTTTAACGCGCCACTGAAATTCTCTTTTCCAAAATAACCACTTTGAAACCTGTTAATTACAGACACAATCAGCCCCAGCCCCCCGACAGGACCTGGGGCTTTCACCGGGGAGAGCCCAGCTCCAAGGCTGGCCGCTTCCATGATGCTACACATGCTTTGTGTTGGGTGAATTAGCTCCAGGAAGAGAACCCAAATTAATTAAAACCACATGGCCACTCCCCTCACCCCCAGCCTCCTACCCCACCTCTCTCCCCTGGAGACAGAGGCCAGTTCAGTCTAATTTGGTCCAGTGTTTTTGTTTCCTAAAATCTGTCTTGGGCTCTGGGCCATTAATAGGTTGCAGCTGATTTTAATCTACATGAATCAGAGACCTCGCTTCTTTGGTTTTAAGGAGATTACAAATTGTGTGTCCCACAAACGAGATGGAGGGGAAAGGCCCTGGGTGGGGAGCAGAAGGGAGACAGATCCTGGAAGTCACAAAAATTCTGCTCTCCATTAAGCGGTGGGTTTAAATGAGCCTGTGATCTCTCAAAGGAGGGGAGTGAAGAGGAGGTGAGGGTCTTGCCGCTGTGACCTCATGGCAGGAACGCAGAACCCGGGCCTGCGGAAACAGTTAAAATCAAGGATCTAGATGAGCAGAAAGGCAGGCCTCTCTCTACTCACCTATCTTCAATAAATTAATTTCCCAAGTTTTCGCTGGGCACCTATCACGAGCTAAAGCAGAAGTCAGCAAACCGTGGCTCATGGGACAAATCCCTGACAACACTAGGCTCCCATTTCACAGATGAGAAAACAGAGTCACTGTGCTAAAGCAACTCACTGACGGTTACATGGGAAGCAGGCAGCAGAGTTAGGAAGAGCCAGGCCTCTGAATCACAGAAAGATCTGTTCACAAGATGACAGTAATGAAAGGAGCTGGGGGACTTTAACATAACACCATCCCCTTATGTGCGTCGCACTGGCCTTTTTACAAGTTTTTTCATGTATGGTTCTACAAACAATCCAGTGAGAGGCTCGGGGTAAAGAAATGTAGCACTGAGCATCATTGGATGGGGATGAGAATTAGGCTGGACCACACAAACCCCTTGAAGAGCATCTTTACCCGAGGCCCAATGGCTAGTGAGCGCCAAGGCACTCAGCCCAGGCTGTCTGGGCTCTAAGCAACCCTCACTCAATCAGGAACCCCAAGCTGCCCCCACTCTCCTCTGAGTGTGCCTGTAAGATAGCCCTTGGCCTTCAGAGACTTCTAGGCTAGCAGGAAAAGACATAAGGAAGGAGAGAATTAGGATTCTATGACAGCCACAGTGATGAAGGGGTACATGGGGTGCTTGGGGAGGACAGAGGAAAGGAACTCAGCCCTTCCCTAAAAACAACCCTTTCGTAAGGAAACTGGAGTGAAAAGCCTCCAATGTAAATGCTACAGGCTGGAAATGCAATCAGGCCCCCTTCCAAGGCCGTCAGGGGTGGATCATTGTGGGGACAGGCAGAGAAGCCAGAGAAATCAGCATCCTCTCAGGGATTAGTCTTGGCAGATGAACGGATGACACTAAGAAAGCTGCTTGCTGCCTTGGAGCAGGAGGGGCAAGTGCAGGCCTCTTCTCATAGGAACCTATTTCATCCAGGGGCAGGCCTGGGTTCTGGGTGGAGACCCTTCTAGCTAAGGAAAGATGTGTCCCAGGTTGTAATCACAGTAGCCTGGAACACTCCGGAAGGTGGTTGGTTATGTTGGGCCTTGAACAGAATCGCAGATCAACAGAGGGCCACACTAGCTTGCATAGAATATTGATTCTATGTAATGATCTCCAGTGACAGGAACCGAAAGTTTTTATAAAAGACAATGGTTGGTACCTCACTGTCTCTGTCTCCACTGCTATCTCCAGGTCCCTCTTCCTTGGCAGGCTTCTCCCTGAACTTTAGGCAGTGCCTCAGAGAAGTTTCAGAACTCACTGAGGAGTCATGGGTCCCGATCTTTAGAGTCCTGCTATTATTCAGAGGTGTCAAAGTGACTAAAGATTGTGAATTGCCAGAGGGTGACAGAGGGACACCAACTGAGCAGGGGTAGAGTGTAAAGCAAACTCTTTGACCGTAAACAACTGAAGCCCTGCACTGGACCAGAGCAAAGCCTGGGAAATGGCCCCATCAGCATCTTTGGGTCCTGCCATCAGAGGGGCTCTGTGCTCAGAAATAGCTTTAAGCAGGGTTTAGATCTGGGTGGATAGAGGACAAGGTATGGTTACCCTGGCTTCTACCTCCCAGTGAGCCTCTAGCACATTCTCTGATTAGAACTCTTTGCTTCTACCACCCCTAAAGATTGTGAGTGTAATCCTCACAGCTCTGTTTTGTCTAGACTTGGTTTCCTGATAGATAGGTTCGAGCTCTCTATTCCATGGAACCCAACAGCCAGGAGATTTTTGCCACCGCTTCCTTGAGTCTAGACTAGAGGAAGGGCAGAGGCTCCTGCCTCTCACATGGGTGCGCCAGGAACACATGCAGGTGTTCAGGACGCCTGACCCAGCAAGGTCCTAAGCTGTGCTGAAGAGGGATTGTTGGCTCCGTTGACTCTGGTAATGGCTTCATGGCCCTTGAATAGAAAGGAATGCACCATGGTTAATTAGCAGCCACTGAGCATTTATTATGAGCTGGGTGCCACATGGATGAACACACTGGCAAGACAGTCTGAAGAGGTCACATGCCAAGGAGTTGTTTGCAGAGTGCTGTTTCTCCCCATCTTGAGGCATTCACAAATGTCTGCCTATATGCATGCCACGATGGGGTTGGGCCAAACTCTCCAACTTTGCTGTGGATGCCAGTTCTAGGACCCTGCGTGAGCTGGGGCCCTCATACAAAGAACAGGGTGCTTAAGTCAAGCTCTACCCTTCTGTGCCACCAGACAAAGGCGAGGCAGAATAAAGCAGAGTGAAAGAGCTCATAAACACTTCCTGAGGCTGGGCTCACTAACTAAAGCTCAGAGTAAAGCAAGCCAGACAAGTTTAAAAACACATAAACACACGAGAATGTCCAGCTGCTATTGGCTGGGCAGACTGGGCACTAAAATGGCTTCAGAGCAATAAAGGAAGACAGAATTTTAAAATTGGAGCTCTACCTTTTCACTCTCCCAAGCGTACAAGGGTGGGAATTGTGGATTAATATTGAAAATTGATTTCACTGGTCCTTCAAAAGACACAGGGCAGCGACAGCCCCCGCCCCCACTCTCCTTCCTCATCCTTTCAAAATACACTGTCCCTCAACTCACCTCTGATACCTGGAGCTTTTGCTCTAAATCATATTTTGTGTCCTGTATAAACAAGGGCTGGTAACTAGTACAGGAAATGAACTTCACAAGCATTGAATGTGTACCAACCTGTGGTATGGGGAGTTGCCAGATTTTTTTCTGAGAATTTTCACAGACTCTCAAAACTTTTCTCAGCTACCCCTCTGCACACCTGAATGCGTGCACAACCACCATGCACTGTGAATTGCCTGAGGGTGACAGAAGGACTCCAACCGGGCGATGCCCTATGAGCACACACCCAAACACGAAATTTCCCCTCAGTTTCCCCCAATACACATAAACAGAGATAAGTGCTCTTCTATAGACACACTCCCATTCTCAAAACTTCCCCTTGGGACGCCCACCCACACCCCCCGTAAATTTGAGCATGTAGGCTTGTGAACACTCTCCGTCACCATCTCAGACACACACAAAACCTTCCCCCCACTCAGTGTACCCCCTCCAGCACACAGGAACTCAGAGCCAAGTGTGTTTATATTCACACGTGTATAACACACACAGCCACATACATTCCAGTTGACTCAGTCATAGCTGCGACAGGCCTGGGTCTGCTTGCCATTGTTTCTCATTTGCCTCTAACGGGAAGTTCATGTAACAGAGAGGTATGCCGTCTGTTTTGTAGAATTCACCCTGAGCCTGAGCATTAAAAGTATGTGTGGACGGATGGCAAAGTGAAAAGCAGGGACAAAGAAATCCCTTCTGATCTACTGCCTGAGTTTCACACACTAATGAGAACTGTTCTGGATTGTTCAGGGGATTTCTTTATTTGTTGCCTTGTCTGAAACCAGACTGGGAGGATGGAGGCTCAGCTGAAGAATTCGTAGAAGTCCTATCTCAGGGTCCTGCTTTGCCATCTCTTGTCACTGCCATTATTCTAGGTCTAGGCTGCCTGAGAGAAAAGTGTGTCTGGGTGGAAAGCACCAGCCAAATGAACAAATTCGAGTAGAAACTAAAGGAGATGGAAATGGGCCCCAAGTGACTACTACCCCTTGGGGAACTTCGGTGCACAAGAAGAGCTGGTATGCAGTATGTCCTCTTTTAACGTTGTTGATAGGTTCTTGGAAACTGCAGCTGTAAGCAAAATGACGTATAACACAACCAGTTTTACTCTAGGCTGATTGATATAAACAAGAGTTAAGTTCCTACTGCGTATTCCTGGTCGCTAAAACATCACCAAACTTCTAAATAAAGCCCAAAACACTTCTAATATTAAATATTGAAATGTGAGCTCTACACACATTTAAGAAAGATGAGTAAAAACAAGTAAGGTCATTATTTTCCAATCCACTTATTATAGTTCAGGGTCTCGGGTGGCTGGAGCGTCTCCTGCAGCTCAGGGCACACGTGGGAACCCCCTCCGGACAGGACGCCCTTCCGTCGCGGGGCACATTCATACCCACGTCCACACTCACTCAGTTTGGGACAGAGTAGACACACAACTCACCTAACATGCACATCTTTGGGATGTGGGAGGAAACCGGAGTCCCCACAGAAAACCCACGTAGACATGGGGAGAATGTGCAAACCACACAGACAGCAGCCCTGGCTGGGAGGTGATTTTTTTTTCTCATCAATGTTATGACAAAATGAATTTGAATGAAACAGCCTTATGCAACGCCCTGCTGTGTGGAGGACTCCCCGCTCCCCCCACAACAGTAAATGTTGCACCGCATAGCAAAGGGGATACTGCCTCTGCATTGACAATTGGACTGGTTAATGTACAAGTTCATTTCTTATTTCCAAGAGCCAGATGGACTTAATTCATCTAAGAAACTAACAAACCTGGGGTGCTTACTGTGTGGGTCTGGACAGAGGTAATGCCTTCCATTGCATCATTCACATACCAGCTTACTCACGGTATGCACAACTGGGGGCATCACAAATTTTTCACTGTGCTACGCTGAACGGTGGCAAGGGGCTGGCTAGAAGTACGTGTCTTCAGCCATTACTTGTAAACTCCACCCCACTCTCCTCCCGTGCAGAGTCCTTTCTTCATATAAAATCTTACAAGGAGAGGGGTTGAGTTAATTGTGTGTGTGTGGTTGTGTTTTTTTTTGTGGGGGGGTGTCCCATTTGCTCTGGCTCCATCCTGATCCTTTCCCTAGTTATACTTCAGGAACTTTCTGAGGTGTTCCTTGATTCCAAGTTTGAAAACCCCTACCACAATGTAGGCCTTTTCTCATAATAGTCATTGAACTATTGTGTGTACCCAAGAAAACACACAATGACAAGGAGCTGCTAGAAATTTGACAAACTTTCCAAATGAGCCTTAATTTCGCATTCTGCTGATTCAGACTGTAGCCCATATTGGTGTGGTGTACTGAGTTAGGGACCCCTTGCTGAGGCTCTATAGCCCCTTACTAGTCTGTAGCCCACAGACTGGGAATCACTACACAGAAATTAGGAGAGGAGCAAGAAATAAGACTGGGGTCCTAGATGGAGTCACACTATGAAAGGGCTCCAGGATCCAATGACGGAATTTGTGCTTAATGCTATCTGGCAATGGAGAGCCATTAAAAAGCCATGTGGAATTATTATTATTATATTATTAAAGCCAAGAAATGACATGATTGGATATGAACCAGGAAAAAAAAGGATTGCTCCTTTGCAATTAAGTCTCTTTTCCCATCTACAGCTGTCTGAGCCTCCCATCCCCTGTGCCCATCAGGAACGGTTTTCCCCAGAACATCATGGATGGGTATCAGCCCAGATACCATTTTCCAGTCTGCATCAAGGGTGCTTATTGTCTGGTGTGGCACTGCTTACAGTGGGCGCCCAAGCCCAGGCCTCTGGTCTTGTGACTATGAGCACCCTTGGTGTATTCAAATGAAGACTTAACCTAAATTAAAGAATGTGCATATAATTACATGCAAATAAAGGGGGATTCATACTGCGTGCATGCAAAAATGAGGCCTAATTCCTCAGGTCTGCCTCCACTCATTTCTAGACCTTCTGAGCCCTGACTCCCAAACCTAACAAAGATGAACTTGGCTTTATTTGCTGAGTCAGGAAACGTAGTTAGAGGTACAGCCAACACGGTTTGGGGAAAGAGGCTGTGCTCCCAGCTCCAGCTCTGTGCTGTTTGCCTTGTGGAGAACTACGAAAGCTTTTGGTACCCAAATCTGTCCACGCCTAAAGTGAGAGGTACTGTTGACATGCATCTACCAACTTCATAAAGGGCCGTAGGGATGAAGTTATAATTAGAGCCCGTGAATGCTTTGTGCTTCCTGGATGAAAGACAACACTGTGAAGTTTTATTATCTACCTACTCTGCTTTTTTATTGTTCCAGTTCCCTTCTGTTTTTCCTTTTGGGGGTCCGTGTAAACTTTATTAGGTATTAATTTCAAAAAAAAGGCCTCCTTGCACCTCAGAGCAGGATTTTATTTGGTGCCTCAGAGAATTTCTTTCCATAACCCAGACCCTCAAAGGATTTCTCTTGGTTAGGGTGAAAGAGGCTTGCGTGTATTCAGCTACTCAGTTCGGTTCAATTTAATAAATATTTATGGAGCATCTACTAACATATACCTAGCCTTGAGAGGCAGGGCAGGACTGGAGAAGAGTGGGGGAGGTTTATGAGCTTTGGAGCCAGGCTACCTGAGGTCGAGTTCTAGACGGATAATTCCACGGAGAGCTTCAGTCCCCTCTCAGAATCTCCGTTTTGTCACCTGTGAAATGGAGACAATCCCATCCATCTCAGGGACAAAGTCAGAAAAAGATATAAATGTCCCAGTGAGTAGTGGGTCAGAGCTCAGTAATTCCTGGCTGCTTCCTCTCTTTAAGATCCAGCCTCTAGAGAAGGGGAAAGAGATGCCTTGCCCTCAGCTTTGTTTATCCTCCCTGAAGCCCTCTGTCCAGTTTTTGTTCATCCGTTTTGGAAAGACTGCTAGCTGGTTAAACCAGTGGTTCTGGAACTTTCTCATCTAGTTCCTCTCCCTCCCCCATGCTCTTGGGCAACCCATCTCCTCTATACATCCCCTCCTCCACCCATATACCTCCAAGGCCACCACATGAGTCTCCTCCTCTCCCTTCCCATTCTTTTAAGAAGAGGAGCACAGTGGAAATGGCTTTGTTTTCTTGTATCCACTTCAGAAAAGACCAAACTGTGGGCTCCATGAAGTGCTAGTTCTCCAAAGGCAGGCTTCAGGCAGGAGGGAAGAGGTTCAAGGCCAAGTAGGGCAGGGGGAGGCTGTCCCTGAGGGACCAGTCCAAGCAGGACAGACATAGCGTCCAAGGCAGAACCAGCTCACAGATGCCCTCACTCTCAATTCAGCCTGGGTGATGCCTCTAGAATGTTCCCTGGCAGATACTGCTGTCCAGTCTGAGAGAAGCATGCTAATGGCATCCACATAGGACCATGCTAATGGCATCCTCCCTCCCTGAATAAGGCTTCTTGCTGTTTCTCAGGTTGCCAGGGAGGAGAGCGGATGTAAGGAAGTCCTGCGAGAGGCACCACAGAAGCCAACGCAATTTAAATTAAGCATTGGTGCTTAGAAGGGGCCAGGCTTCCCACAGCCCCCCACCAGTGCATGGAGCTTTGAGGCTGTGTGTTCACTGTGTTTGTTCTTTTAGAAGTATGCCTGGGAAGCAGGAGTTATTTGTTTCTGAAAGGTAGGCGCTCATCAGGTGGGTGGTCTTAGCATTTTCTGTGTGCTTTGATTCCCTGCCTCTCCTTTTCAGGACCACTGAGGGGTTTATTTTCCCCTCTCCCCGCAGTGCTCAGGGGTTTGGCTGCACAGTGCATCTGTGCTGGGTTTTCCCACAGGCCCCTGCAAAGGCAGCCTAGTTGCCTTCAGAAAGCCCTGAGCAGCCCCCTGGGGGAGTAGGGCTGCAGCTGTGGGCCACCCCCCTTCTGCAGCAGGCTTTGATCACTTTTTGTGGGGGCTGCATGCAGCCTGACCTCCCATCTCCAGCGTCTCTCAGGTGGAAAGTTCTGTTCAGCCTGTCTGTGGCTTCAAAGGCTCTCCCTCCTTCAGGCTAGGACGAGACTGATAATGGTTCTCATTTTGTTGTGTGATCTCCCAGCAGCCCCCATCTTCCAATTGACAGGCTTCTGCTTGTTTGCTTGGGCTGTTTTGGCCAAATTCAAACCACCTTTCTGGTTGAGGAAGCACATTGACATCCTCCCCCATTGAGGCTCCTTTGATGGCTCAGACATGACCTCCAGCTCAGACAAAGGTGACCAGGTGGCTGCGGCTGGGCACCTGGTGAATCAGGCTCTGGGTGTCGGCAGGGCAGACGTCCCAGAGAGGCAAAGGACACCCTGAGCCTGGGCGTCCGCCAGAGGAACCTGCAGCTCCACCCTTCCCGCCTCTGAAGTCTGGGCTGAAGGAAGCCCGTGCTTTCTGCTCTAGTTCCCTGAAGGAATCCGGCTGTGGGGGCTGACGGCGCACGTTGCCCCATGCCCGTGTCCGAATCCGGGCTGAGCATAGGAAAGGTCGCAGTCCTGAAGTTGACTACGTTACTGAGAACTTGAGCTATTCACTGTCGTGAGCTGTAGGCACTAGGCCAGCCAAACTCGGGAAGTTCCTTTTTTGCCTGTTATTTGCAACGGTTCTGTCCTTATAGCCTCAGCTCTTAGCCCAAGGGGTAAACAATAGCAAATGCAGCCAGTCCAGGGCCCGTTTCCAGCTCCCGCCCCACACTGCCACTGACCCTGTTCTCGGGCCTCCCAGACCCCTAGTCTGGGTGAAAGGACAGGGGCTGGACAACCATCGTGGCTGCTGTGGGTTTGGACAGAGTTGCTGCCTCACCAGGGGTCCGACAAAGTCCCAGCACGGCCCACTGTGCCTCATCATGCGGATGGGGTTAGGCTGCATGCTGCCCTTTGGTTTCCTCAGATTTAAAATGAGGGTGGCCAAGGGCAACAGGAGCGGTCAGGAGAGCATCCTTCTCCCCGAGCCTGATAGCACAGGGCTCTTCCTTCCTTTGATCGTACTCAAAACAACTCCTGCAATAGAACAATGAACCGGGAGGAGGCCGGAGGGGAATTTATTATGCTGTTGTCCTGTGGCACAGCCTTGCTTGACTTTATCTTGCACAGAGGTCTGTGTGGGAGGAAATCTGGCCGGCCCTTGGGTCGTCTCCCTGCTCACGCACTCCCTCCAACGAGGAACGCTGGAAGGACGGCAAAGGAGCCACCATATTAGCCATCCCCCATCCTCAGCTGTAGCAAGAGGGAGGTCAGCCTTGACCTCCCAAAACTCTTATAGGGACTATGTGAAAGACACAGGTATTCTGATGTTTAGAGCCTTGCCTGAGTCCATCCTGATAAAGGGAGGGCCCCCAAAATTGTCAGTCTGCTCAGGATAAGACCTTTTCAGAGCCTTTCCTCCAGCCAGTTTTCTCTCTTCTCAGTCCTGGCTAAGGGAGTGAGTGATGCTGGGATGTGCTCTCTGCTTGTGACTGCAGCTTCTCTCACCTGTGTGATCTGTGGCCTGTACAGCAGGAGGTGAGCTGGGCTGCACAGCAGGAGGTGAGCAAGCGAAGCTTCATCTGTATTTGCAGCCCCTCCCCAGTGCTAGCATCACTGCCTCAGATCATCAGGCATTAGATTCTCATAGGAACACCAGTCCCTGGTGCTAAAAAGTTTGGGGACCGCTGCTCCGGGGGCACTGTGGGGCACTGTGGGGTGCTGTGTGGCACCAGACCAACTGTCTTTGTGGGGCTAGAGCCTTTTGTGATGCTGTGGATTGAGCATAGTAGACCTGGTCTTAAGGCCCGGCTCCATCATCATTCACTGAATGACCCTGAACAGACTACACGACCTCGTGGAGCCTCCGATTACTCATCTGTAAGATGGGGTTGAGAATACTAACCTTGTAGGATTGTTTCAAGGATCAAATGAGATAATGGGTATAAATTATCTAGCATATGTTAAGTGTTCTGTAAAGTGTGGTCATTATTACCACCATTTCAAATAGGCATGGGGGGCTGATCTGAGCCCCCTCCCATCCTGAGTAGCATCCTCAAGTGAGCTGTGAGCCCTGCTCTCAGCCATGACGAGCAAACACATGAGGAAAACAAGAGGGAACAGACCCACAGCACGACATTCACAAAGTTCTCCTCAGACACAGCAGCGAATGCAGGTACCGAACTCAGTTTTCAGACATCCAGATTTTCTCGCTCTCCATTCATGTGCAACCCCACTGTATTAGTTTCCTATGGTGCCACAACAAATTATCACCTGGCGGTTTAAAACAACAGAAATTTATTCCATCACAGTTCTGGAGTCAGAAGTCCAAGATCAAGGTGTTGACAGGGGCACGCTTCCCTGAAGGCTCTCAGGGAGAACTCTGCTTGCCTCTTCCAGCTTCTGGTGAAGCCAGGCGTTCCTTGGCTTAGGGCTACATGACTCCAGTCTCTGCCTCCAAAATCACATGGCAACCTCTTTTTTTGTACGTCTCTCTTCTGTGTGCCTCTTATAAGGGCATTTGCCATTGAATTTAGAACCCGCCTGGGTAATCCAGGATGATCTCATCTCAAGAGCCTTAACTTAATCACATCTGCAAAGACCCTTTTCCAAAGGTCACAGTCACAGGTTCCAAAGATTAGGACATGGACATATCTTTTGGAGGGCACCATGTAGCCCACTATACCCACTTACCCTGCAAAATGTCCTATTGGAGTATAACTAAAAAGTTAAGACAAGAGTTCTCACTTGTGGCTGGCGAGGAGGCTCTCTCCTCTCTATGCTGGCATCACTGGTTCTCCACTTGCCCCCAACAAGGGAGTGTGGCCCATCTTCAAAAGATAATTTGGCTATTTATTCTTTCTTTATTCATAGGTAGTGAAGATAAGTCCTTCCTGCCCTGTGAAAAACTGAGACCCCACCCTGTTCAATGGCTCAAACCAGAACTGTGTCCCGGGGACTCCTGTTCTTAGCCAGATACGTTGGAGTTTCCAAGCCCATTTTTGCCCCTGAAAGCTTGTGAGTGAACTATAAAGACCTACTTCCAAATGGTATGGTGAGTCTCCTTCCTGCCAAGGGAGCATTAATTTTCCCAGTGCTCAAACTCTTCCCCTTCTCCTCTTCTCCTTGCCATCCTTCCAGGCGTGCCCCACCCCCGGCCCCCCCACCGCCGCCACCAGAAAACGTCCAGGAGATTCTTCTCCTCTCCTTTCTCAAAGGCCTCCTCTGGCCTGGCTCCTCTCGCAGGGCCGTGCTCCCCCTGAAGCTCCTCCCTTCTCTATTTCTTCTTTCAGCCCCTTGTTCAGCATAAAGATCCATGTCTAATAGAATGGACATAGACCCAGGGCTTCCCAGGCCTCTCTCAGCAAGGCCCCCTCCCCCAAATTGCTGATACTTCAGCTACTAGACTGCAAGGGAAGGAAGATTATAATACAATAGTATTTTTTTATTCTTTTGATCAAAAATATGCTTATATATAGATTTAACATAGGCCTTAGTTCCTCCCAAGTAGTTTCAAAAAAGAAACCACTTCTATGCCTTTCCCTCCAACGAGTCTAATTCAGCAGGCTCTGCCTGATGGCCTTGCCTTCTCCTTCACAGCTACTATTAATAACTTTGCTTTTGTAGCTTTCTCTTTAAAGGTGTTCCTCCTATTTCTGGCTTGCAGATGTCGACGAGTGGCATGTGTGGAGTTCAGCTTTCACAAATGTGGGAGCTCTAAACACTGAATCACACACTAACAGCGTCCCACATGTTTACTGGAATCTGGCTAAGGGTGGAAAAGTCACTATGACCCTACAGTCTTGAGAACAGGGTAGCAGTGAATTCTAACTGGAAAGAAACAAAAATAAGACATGCTAAACAAAGAAATTCTCTAGTCTGTTCGTGGCTTAGCTAAGGATAGCATGGCAAGGAGACAGGTCAAGTCCATTATTCTCTGAACTATCCTTCAACTTGTCTACTGAGAGAGCTCCACTTTCTTTTTTATCCTGTGCAGAATGTGTTTCTTTACATACAGACCATGAGTTCTGTGTGCACAGAACACAGCCCTTGATACCTGGAAAGATCTCATACCACTTAAGAATGTGACTCGCAAAAGGATAAAATCTGACCTGTTGCGCCTACATTGCTGGTGGGAATGTAAAATGGTTCTGCCACTGAGGAAAACAGTATGGCAGTTCCTCAAAAAGTTAAACATAGAATTACTATGTGGCCCAGAAATTCTACTCCTAGGTATGTACCCCGAAAGAATTAAAAACGGTTCTAAAATAAATCTGTGCATAGCAGCACTATTAATAACAGCCGAAGGGTGGAAACAGCCCCAATGTCCATCAATGAATGAATGGATAAACAAAATGTGGTATATCCAGACAATGGAATATCATTCAGCCATAAAAAGGAATGAAGTACTCATCCGTGCTACAGTGTGGCTGAACCTTGAAAACATTATGCCAAGTAAAAGAAGCTGGACACAAAAGCTCACATAGTGCATGATTCCATTTACATGAAATATCCAGAATACGTAAATCCACAGAGACAGAATGCAGACTGGTGGTTTCTAGGAGCTGAGAAAAAGGGGGATTGGGGAGGACTGCCAATCCTTTTGGGGTGATGGAAATGTTTTAGAACCAGATAGAAATGATGGTTGCACAATACTGTGAATGGACTAATTGATACTGAATCGTTCGCTTGAAAATGTTGTATGTTACGTGGATTTCACCTTGATAAAAATTAAAAATGTAAAAAAAAATAAATAAATAAAGTACACAAAACCCCTGGCCTTTGTGTTCCGTGCACACAACCCAAGCCCTGTTCTCACTCTCAGTTCGCATTTGCTGCTGGGCGACCTGGGTGCCCATTTTCAGTGCCAGCGCCCCAAATCGGCTTATGGGGCAGATTACTGTCAAGCTGACTCTTGATCCCACTTCTGAGACACATCCTCTAAAATTCCATGACTAAAGCTGAGTCTTCGACAGTAGAAAGCAAACATTTTAGCAGAGAACAATGGGTGTGGGTGAGAACACCTTAATAGCTAGATTGTTGTTTGCCAGTATTTTGTTTCTGTGGTGGTAAAGTGGATTTTCTAAGCAAGATTAATAGGTTTGCGCCTTCTATATCTTTAAGAATTTCTACAGGCTGCAAGAAAAAAAAAAGAACACAAGTGGCAAGACATCTAGAAAAGATGTACATGACCTGGGTGAAGCCCACCCAGGATTCTCTTTGAAATTGTTGTTTGCTGAGGTTATGGGGAAAGAAAGTTCATGCTCCCATTATATTTGCTCCAATTTTATTTGAGGAATATGAAGAGACCTTTTAGTTTTGTGCTTCCAGTATAGAGAATATTTGGGACCTAGAGGAGAAAAATGCCTGTAAGGAGAACTGGGGACATTCTCATGTTAACTGAGTCAGGAAGTTGCAAGTCTGGTGACTGAGCTGTCATTCATTCATGCACTTACTCATTCACTCACTCAACATAGAACTCTGTGCCAGCAGGCAATGGGCTACGCCACTGGCTAGAATAGTCAGAGGAGACCCAATCCCTGTCTTTGCTACATGAGCAGCTCAGAGGGGAAGCAGGGCAGGTACAGCAGGAGTGTCATGGTCATACCACAAGTGCTTAGACAAAGGGCCATGGGAGCCCTTCACTGTCTGGGGTGATGGGAAAGGCCTCCCAGAGTTGGTGACATTTGAGCCTAGAGTTGAGGAAAGATTGAGACGGGGCATGGGCATCATAGGCAAGTAAGCACGGCATCCACACTAACCCAAAGGCATGAAAACGGGTGATGTCTCTGGGGAACATGGCATCTGGAAGGCTAGAAAGGGCTGCAGAGAGGAGAGCAGGCTGTCTGGGCAAGTCGGGCCAGGCTGGGAAGGGCCCCAATTCTTTTTGCTGACTTTTTCCTTTTCATAAGAAAAGCAGCCAAATATTTACCATAAATCATTTCCTTTAAGTCAATAGCCTCTTTTATACAGATGAAGACAGCGGGGCTCAAAAAGGTTAAGCAATTACCCCAAAAGGGCTGAACACATCACTGGAACGTATATAAAATGCTGAGAGGAATGACTGAGAGGATGTTGCTGGAGAGGTGAGGAAGATAATGGGTTCACGGAAGACACCAGAGGCTTTAACTGCATCAGTAATATATTTCTTAAGCCGGGTGTGGGTGCAACGATGCTCATTAAGCCTTTTTGTATGTGTGAAATTTTCCTAGTGACTTTTCAATGGGTTAGTCCACTTTCCACTGAACTAGTGCATTAGGGTAGCATCTCTGTTGGAAAGTTTGCAGTGCACGAGGGCTGAGGAGCTCTTGGAAGCACAGGAGCTACCCCTTAATGTTCCAGTGCCTGCTGAGCTTCCCACTGTGGTGACATGTAAGTCGCTATGTTTTCTTTTTACTCCCTCTGCTGAGGTCTCAGAGGCAACACTTCTACAGAAAAGGGACAGAGAGCTTTGACCCTTCTGGACCTGAGGTGGATGGTTACTGGGACTGAATACTTTCCAACTAGGGAAGTACCAGGAAACAGGAGTGTATCTAAGCCCTACTTTGCGCCCTCAGAGACGGCTTATGTGCTCTTGATAGATGGTGCACTGAGTTCTTTTTCAAGTGAATTTCCCTTCAGTTACACTGTTTGCTTTTCCTGCCAGAGCATCCTGCCCGCTCCAGTACAGTCCCTAGGAGGAGACCCAGCCCCTGCCTTCCTGGTGTGCAGAGCTTAAAACAAGAGCCCTCTGCCCATCGGACATCCTTACCATTTCCAGCTATTGAGTGTAATCAGGTGTGCCAGGATCTGATTTCAAAGCCCAAAGCCAAGGGACTCAGAGGAATCCTCTCTCCCTGTTGCTCCACTGGGAGACAAAGGGGACTGAACAAACAGGATGTGCTGAGAGCTGCACAGAGCACACTGCCCCAGCAAGACAGGCGGACGGGATGCAGGGCTTGAATAGATGGCCGTGAGCTGGGGCGTTGGCATGTGTGGTTAATCATGCCCAAGAGAGACAAGAAGCAGGACAAGAGCAGACACAGTGATTCATCTGATAGTCTCTCTGGATGGTTCTTGACAAGTAGTCATGCTCTTCCAGGGTCTGCAAGTTATAGAATCTGTGTCCCACTAGAATATCCTGACTCTGGCCATTCGCCTTGCAGAGAGTGTCGCTATTTCTATAAATTAGAGAGAGCTTCGTGCCTGTGGGGCAGAGGAGCAGTGGTGTCCAGGGTTCAACAAGCTAGTCAGGACCGATGCAGGTGGAGGAGACCCACTGGCCGCGCCCACTTGGTGAACCCATTTGTTCCTGTTTCTCTTTTATCCTAGACTCTGATTGCTAGGCATGGGAACCTACATCGAGAAAACTCTCTCAATCATTAACTTGAAAAAGAGTCTAAAGATATTCAGGAGAACAGGACCCTTCTTAGGAAGAAATTTCTTCCTCTTGCCCACAGTTTTATATGGGAGAAATCAGAGACTAAAATAATATTCAAGACCAGACTTGCAGGAAAACAAAGGTCATCGAAGGCAACAATGTAGAGAGCAACTTACTCTTGGAGCTCGTGCCCTGGGGATAGACCGATTCCCCTCGCCAATGGCAGATCTTAATGGTATCTGACCCCATCACCATCTTTCAAAGGTACTGTCACTGTGCTTTCAACCAGGGGTGCTTGGAATGTGGCCTACAGGCATTTCTGGTTCCTAGTTACTGGGGGCTGCACCTGGCATTCTGTGGATGAGGCAGCAAGGACAGATGTCCTTTAGTACACAGGACGGTCCCACACAACTGAATAACTACCCCAACCTTTTACTAATAGAGCAATGCTGGTGGAGCTGGTCATTTCCGACACTCAACCCAGAGCTTCTCCAGCTTAGAGCCTTTGAACATGAAACCTCCAGAAAGAGTCTCTGAAGGACACCGTTGGTTTTGGATGAAATAAAAAGCACCCCAAAATGAAAACCTGCCTGACATGATTCATTGCCTTTCAAGGCAACTCTGAAATAAACTTAACAGTTTCCAAGAGAAAATTTAATCTGGCATAAAACATCAGATTTATGGAGATGCTTTCTCCCAGGGCTAGAGTTCTGGGAACCAGAGAGTCAGAGGCCGCCTCTCGGCGTCTATAAAATAGGTCTGGGCACATACTAAGTTGCGATGTCCCCATGCAGCATAATAGCTAGCATGCTACACTTCTGCAATGGCTAAGAAAAAAATTCCAGTGAAGAGTGGGTGTGTGGAAAGCACAATGAATGTGCTAATTATAAATGTTTGTGTTTATGTAACGAGACAACGTGATCGGAGCTTTTTCTTAGTGTGCCAGAGTGGAAACTGAGTGTGGGGTCCTTGGGGGAATTCTAGCTACGTGAAATGGACTAACTAGGGCTGGATTTGTTTGTTTGTTTGTTTTTTGTTTTTTTCCTTTTTGGAAGGGGACAGGGGAAAACCAGAAGATACCATCCAGACTTTTCTTAAAGGGAGAGATTTGATGAATCCATCATTCTACTCATAAGCAAATGACCTTCACAAGGAATTTAACTTCTAGGGAGATTTCGAGCACAGAGTTGCAATGTCTTTCAGAACTTGATTTATGATTCAAGATGAACCACCACTGACTATGGGGTTATCCAGCCAGGGAGGGTGAGAAAGGCAGGCCCATTAATCAAGAGGTGGCAGAGACCCCTCCAGGTGAGCTAACTGTACAAAGGGAGGAAGCGAGCCCAGGTGGAGAAGAGAAAGCCAGGAAGAGAAAACACAGCCCCCCCTTCATGTCCTGGTGTGGCCAGGAGACAAATCTACTTGAGGGAAGCCTGGAGAAATGGTCTTATCTGAACTCTCTCTCTCGGAACCAGAGTGACTAGAGCGTGTCTGAGTAGAACTGAAATCTGTGCTCTGCCACTCACAGGTTGTATGACAACATTAAGCAAGCTTCTTAAACCTGAACCTTAGTTCCTCACTTGTAAGATGAGGTTAATGGTACCTGCCTCAGAGGGTTGCTAGGGAAACAAGTGAGCATTTATTGAACACCTTATATACGCCAGGCCTGGTAAAGGGCTGACAGGTACATAAGATCACTTAATTAGTGAACTGGGCACAGACACTATTCAGCATATAGTAGCTGTTCAAGAAACGTCCTTATAAATTGTTTTCCAGCCTTACAGTATGGAACAAAGAGAAGGTAGACAGGTAAGGCTTTACTGAGCGGTTGGTGATGATTGAGCTGAGACCTGAATGACAGCAAGGATCCAGTCCTTTGCTCCCCTCCAACCCCCTCTACCAACTGGGTACCTGCTGTGTATGTTGTGCCAGGCTTTTGGACCTGACATTGCACCACACTTTATAATTTCAAAACTAGTTTTACACATGAGAAAGAATGTCAGCAGCTTTCAAAACCTACCCATTGGAGCAAGAGTTATTCCATAGAGAGTCTGCAATGATGGTGGGACAGATCTTGACTCATATTCCCTAAAGCTCAAGCCGCCTTTCTTTGATCGGTTTCTTCTGAGAAAGATTCAATCTATTTATTGAGAGTCCTTGATGTGTCTGGCACTGCTTTAAATGTTCGGGACACTCAGTGAACAAATTAAAGATGTCTGCCCTCCAGAGCTTGTACAGTAGCAGTGAGGACACACAATGAATGATAAACACAGTGAGTGCTTTGGGAAAGTAAACATAGAGCAGAATGGGGGTAAGGAGAGCGGGCTGCAATTTAAACGGGTAGGTCCCACGGAGAAGGTGACATTTTAGCAAAAACTTAGAGGTGACGGAGTCATGTAATATCTGGGGAAGGAGGTAAAGGTGTCAGCTATGGGACTATCTGGGGGAAATGTATCCAAGCAAAGGGTTCAGAAGTGCAAAGGCTCTGAGGGAGAGGGTGCCTGGTGACAGGAGGAACAGCACTGAGACCTGCGTGGCCACAGCAGGTGGGCCATGGGGGAGCATTAGGAGATAGGACAGCAGGCACTGCTGGGCACGTCGGGCTTCCCAGGACAGCAGAGGGCTTTTGCTTTCAGTCTGAGTAAAAAGGGAGTCACTTCAGAGTTTTGAGCAAAGAAATAGCATGATCTAATTCATGTCTTAAAATTGGGGAATGGGTCATTGTAGTAGCCCAAGTTCAGCCCGCCACTGAAGGTGGGAAAACCATCCATTCCTCTGTGTTGTCACCCTCATCGGCTCCTGGGGATGAAGACTGGGCCAATTATTTCTATTCCTGTTTTACATTTTGGGAAATTGTGACCGAGGGAGGTCACAGGACTTCTTTGAGAGCACAGAGCTAGAATGTGGTGGATGGGGAACTGATGTCCTACAGCCCTCCCTGACGTGGTCTCAGATGGGTTGTTGGACACCAGGAGCTGTGAGCCCCACAGTGTCTACGTGAGTTTCTCGTGTCCTTTTCAGTGCAGAGGAAAGACGATCGGGTACTACTTTGGTTTTCGAAATTAGTATTTTATTATTAAAGCTACATATTGAAAAACCCAGCTTTCCCTGAGGCTTTAAAGTTCACCTTACAATTCTTATTTTTTTCTAGTTATAAATCGTAGATGCTCAATAAAAGCTTATGAATGATT
>NW_011888796.1:1404591-1472171 GCF_000151845.1 Pteropus vampyrus
CCTGACATTGCACCACACTTTATAATTTCAAAACTAGTTTTACACATGAGAAAGAATGTCAGCAGCTTTCAAAACCTACCCATTGGAGCAAGAGTTATTCCACAGAGAGTCTGCAATGATGGTGGGACAGATCTTGACTCATATTCCCTAAAGCTCAAGCCGCCTTTCTTTGATCGGTTTCTTCTGAGAAAGATTCAATCTATTTATTGAGAGTCCTTGATGTGTCTGGCACTGCTTTAAATGTTCGGGACACTCAGTGAACAAATTAAAGATGTCTGCCCTCCAGAGCTTGTACAGTAGCAGTGAGGACACACAATGAATGATAAACACAGTGAGTGCTTTGGGAAAGTAAACATAGAGCAGAATGGGGGTAAGGAGAGCGGGCTGCAATTTAAACGGGTAGGTCCCACGGAGAAGGTGACATTTTAGCAAAAACTTAGAGGTGACGGAGTCATGTAATATCTGGGGAAGGAGGTAAAGGTGTCAGCTATGGGACTATCTGGGGGAAATGTATCCAAGCAAAGGGTTCAGAAGTGCAAAGGCTCTGAGGGAGAGGGTGCCTGGTGACAGGAGGAACAGCACTGAGACCTGCGTGGCCACAGCAGGTGGGCCATGGGGGAGCATTAGGAGATAGGACAGCAGGCACTGCTGGGCACGTCGGGCTTCCCAGGACAGCAGAGGGCTTTTGCTTTCAGTCTGAGTAAAAAGGGAGTCACTTCAGAGTTTTGAGCAAAGAAATAGCATGATCTAATTCATGTCTTAAAATTGGGGAATGGGTCATTGTAGTAGCCCAAGTTCAGCCCGCCACTGAAGGTGGGAAAACCATCCATTCCTCTGTGTTGTCACCCTCATCGGCTCCTGGGGATGAAGACTGGGCCAATTATTTCTATTCCTGTTTTACATTTTGGGAAATTGTGACTGAGGGAGGTCACAGGACTTCTTTGAGAGCACAGAGCTAGAATGTGGTGGATGGGGAACTGATGTCCTACAGCCCTCCCTGACGTGGTCTCAGATGGGTTGTTGGACACCAGGAGCTGTGAGCCCCACAGTGTCTACGTGAGTTTCTCGTGTCCTTTTCAGTGCAGAGGAAAGACGATCGGGTACTACTTTGGTTTTCGAAATTAGTATTTTATTATTAAAGCTACATATTGAAAAACCCAGCTTTCCCTGAGGCTTTAAAGTTCACCTTACAATTCTTATTTTTTTCTAGTTATAAATCGTAGATGCTCAATAAAAGCTTATGAATGATTGACCCACATTTCAAAAGACCTTCCTTGCCTTATGCCTCAACAATGAACCTGATACAGTCTACCTAGTACATCTTACATCTGTGAATCACACCAGAAGGAAGAAGGTGCCCTGCTGGCAGCCTGGGGTGGAGGTGCAACTGGGCCAGTCATGACTGATGACAGGGGTTGGGGTTCTAGGCTCCAGGCCTATGGGGGCAGACTTCTTGTCAGGCACTGTATTGCTGGGCAGGGCTCCATAGGCAGAGATTTCAAGCGGCACCTGAATGAAGGAAGATACGGAAATGTATTCCCTATTTCTCTTTTTATCCTTACTCTGGAGAAAAACTTGTGAGGGCAAAGTTGCAGGCTGGTTCAGCTTCTACCGTGTTGATTAGCAGAGGCTCAAGGAGCAGCTTTGAGGCACAGGGCCCCTCTAAGCCCTTCTCCCCTGCCTTCTAACACGGCCCCTTCATAGTTTATCTCTGCTTTTCTAACTCCTCCCCTCTCCCCTTTGCCTCTCAATACTCCAGTCTTTCCATCTCACCCTCCTTCAACCCCCCCACCCCCCGCCCCCGGCCCGCCACCCCATTCTTTGGGCCTCGGGAGCTGTCCCCCCTCCCTCTGTCCCCCCTCCTTCTCCCCCTCCCCAATTCCCTCCATACCCCACAGTCTTTGTTGCTGAATTCAAGGTTCTCAATACAATAAGGCTTTGATGATTTGCCCCAATTGAGAAGGAATGTCAGCTTAAATTAATGAAGGGTCTGAATAATAGAATTTTAAAGCAAAGTTTAGTTGCTTTCCTGTTGTAAGACATCTTTTCCAGGGAGAAGCCTTTGCATTTAAATGCAGTAATAGCTAATGCTGAGAAATGGGGCAATATGTCTTAGAGTCCCTTTTAAATACTTTAACAAAAAGAGCCCTTTATACTTTCCTTGAATCTGAGTATTTCTGCTCCTAAAACCTTTCATTTTCGGTGACCAACATGTCTTTTTATCACCATGATTTTACTGGGCTTCTCAAGGATCTACCACGGTTATAACTCCTGAGTTCTTTATGACAGACACATTTCCACATCGAAAGTCCCTTTAGACATTTTTTTAATTTTAAATTACATGAGCGATACATGAATATATTCTCCTTGCAAAAAAATAAAGATAAACTTTAAAAATAACAATAAATGAAAACCTTATAAATAAAAGTTCTCTCAGTTTATTCCACTTTAAGGCGGTGAGAATGTATCATTTATAACAAACTATTCTGCACAAAAAATCCCTTCTTTAGGGTTCTACCCAAAAAAGAACCATCTACAGCTGTCTGGGTCTTGCTTTCTTGTAAAACTAAGGAGTCCCTGAGGTAGTTAAAGCTCTCAGCTCTCCCTTGAGGTACCTTTATGCCTCCAGGCATCCTTCCAGTTTCCTTACTGCATCTCTTCCACATTCCATCCTACACCTCTGCCAGGAACACTCGCTGCAATGAAGCATATGGCAAACGTAAACTATTATTGACTCTAGATAGGGTACTTGGGTGTTCGTTATACTATTCTCTCTACTTTTCTGAATGCTTATAATTTTCATAATAAGAAAAGAAAAACTCACCAAATTCTAAGAATAGTGAAACAGCCACATGATCCTTGGAACCAAAAAGGATGGGTTCTAGTTACTCTTGTCCTCCTCCTCCTGCTAGAAACTCCCAGCCCTGCACTGGGCAAGGCTGAGCCTCCTTTACAGGAACAGTAACAAATGTAATACATGGAGTGTTGCTTAGCAACACGCACACTTTCACAAGCCCTTTCATACATATTCTTCTTTTCCTTTGGGGGATAGGTAAGGCAAGTGTTGTCCCCATTTTACAGATGAGGAAACCAAGATGGTTAGTGATATCACCTTATAATGCGGGCTCAGTTATTGCTTTCTTATTAGGTAGCCGGCATTGTTCTAGGCATCTACATGTATTAACTAATTTCATCCTTACAACAACTGAGTTACATGCATAACTTGCTCAAGATTACAAAACTAGCAAGCAATGGGCTGGAATATGAACCCAGGTAGTGTACTCACGAGCCCAAGCTCTTAAACATCTACAGTCTCGCGTGACGACATTACAGATGTCTTTCTAATATTCCAAGGATGGAAATCTGGCAGCCTTCAGGATTCATTCAGACTGTAAGTGTGTTTATTTGGTCCATGCAGTATCTTACAAATTTTGAATTAGTGGCCATAATTTAAAGATTTATTTAAAAAAAGATCTCATTTGAAAAATCCAGATTTCTAGCTTTTCTTGAAAAATCCGTTCTGGCATCACTAGGCTGGCATCCCACAAAGTAACAGCTGACTAGAGCTGAGTAGCTGCCCCTTTAGGAAAGGCATATTCTTTCCAATTTGTCACAGTCCCCACTACTCCCTGTTATTGCAAACTGATCTCCTTTTGCAACTCTGTTATCTGTCTAACATGAGCATTTGTGTTTGCAATCCCTGCTCTATAAAAAGCCACAACCTCAATGCACTACCTAAGTCATATATTTATTCATCTGTCTTACCTAAGTCATATATTTATCCATCTGTCTATTCGTCTAACCATCTCTTCATGTATCCATCCATCCATCCATCCATCCATCCGTCCATCTATCATCTTTTCTATCTCAGGTACCCTCGCTACCTAGCTTAGCCATTCTCAAACTAACTGCACAGAATCACACCTGCCATTTCTTGACCAATATCTACTTTTCTTCTACTCAAGATTAGAAGGGCAGCATCAGAAGTTGGGAGATGATGTGCTGAGGAAAACAGAGTTATAGCAGATGTTATGGACTGAATCGTGCCCCTCCCAAATTCATATGTTAAAGCCCTAACTCCTAATATGACTATATTTGGAGATAGGAACTTTAAAAGGAGGTAATTAAGGTTAAATGGAATCATAGAAGCAAAACTCTAACCCAATAAGATTGGAGTCTTTATAAGTGGAAGAGACACTAGGAGCACATACAAAGGAAAGACCGTGTTAGGACACAATGAGGTGTCCATCTACAAACCAAGGAGAGTGGTCTCAAGAGAAGCCAAACCTTCATCTTGGACTTTTAGCCTCCAGAACTGAGAGAAAATAAATTTCTGTTGCTTAAGCTAATCTGTGGTACTCTGTAATGGCGGCCTTAGCAGACTAATAAAGCAGGGAACTGTTTTCAATGTATTCCTCAACCACCCTTTCCACCTCCAAGCCCCCAATCCCTTTCCTCTGAACAGCAATCACCTAACAACGAAAGCCATTTGGGTCAGTTACTAAGAGAGTTGTCAGTAATCCAAGTTAAGGTGTATTATTTCTCCAGTGATATGAGCAACACCATCAGGATGGGCTGGGAGGGTGGGGAAAGGGCTGGAAAGATACCACTAAAGAATTCCACCGGTGAGTTATATCCAGGACATCTCACTAAACCCCATGTACCAGAGAGTAGGGAGATGTTACCTGAAGTTCAATGCATAGAAGACTTTGAAGCTGAGATGTATGAAAAGCATTGTAAAAACCAAGGTGGCTTATGCAGCATTGAGAGCAACATGTCTGTCCAGCTAGTTGGTTAGGGCTAGCAAGCTATTTTTGTCTGGAAAGTCTGAGTCCAGCTTAAACAGAGTGATGGTGAGAATAATTACTGCAAAACTGGCTTCACTTTAAGCCTTCCTATGGGTTTCCTCCAGGTGTTCTAGTTAGAGAGGCTTATGTTATTAACACAAAGATGGGTGGCTGCCGATTAGCCCCAGAGGGGCCTAGAGAACTGGGAGAAAGCCAAACTGGCTTCTGCTCCATCTTTGCATCAATTTTCAAGATGCTGAAATGGTAATGACTCAGGAGGTGGGATGACGGTGTTGCAGAGAGAGGCTGGACAAACCCCAGATGGGTTCTCAGATCCCAGAGACAGCCAATGGCAACAGACCTCAACTTCAAATTCTAAATGGAATGAGCAGAAGCCTGGAAGTGATCCAGAGGTACTAGCTCTAGAATCCCAGAGCAGCAGGTTTAGAAACACTATAAGAATTACCTTCTCTGCCATTATAGGCTCCCAGGGAAACTGCAATTTTAGTCAGTAGATAAAAATGTCAGTCATAGGACAAAGTCTGACCAATGATTTAATCAATACTGACATACTCAGAGGTCAGGAAAGGGCAGGGAAATACAGGGTTGTTTAGATTTGCCTCTGATTCACTTCTGGCCTCATGTCCACTGAAAAGAATATGGAAATACTGAAATTTGAATGGAGATGGTATGGGCTGGCCTTTTAATCATCTGATGAAATATAAAGGCAATGCTCTCTAATGAGTAAAAGGCAAAGCCTAATATCATATTCAATTTCTCCCCTAGTCCCCTCACTGATGTATGGTTTCAGACAAAGCTTCCCTGACTCATTGAAAGAGGGAAACATCATGCATAAACAGTTCTCCAAAAACATCACGAATGTTAATGAAAACTGCCAATAAAGAGCTTTGGGCATCTTGGGAGAACACAATTGGCAAAGACTTTATCTAAACAGAGTCCTTCATTTGTGTTCCAAACCTTAGTTTGAAAGTAAATTACTTGAGACTTGTTATTCCAGGATCTGGGCCCAGAGCTCCATGAAACCTGAGGGTAGACGCCTAGGGAATGCAAGGGTCTGGGATGGGGACTAGGGATCCACGAAGGCGTCAGAGGAAGGTCTTGGGGGTAGAGTGGAGCTAGAATATGTTCCCACTCTGGTCAGTCAGGGTTCCTCAATGAAAGTTTCTCTTGTTTCTGCTGATGTGTAGTTTTGAGAAATTGCTCCAAAGGTTGGGAGAAAGGAGAAAGGTACTTGGGTCCCATGGTGAGAAGGGGATTTTCTTTACTCAAAAAAGGGTTTTATTTCCATTCTTCCTTCCACACCACACCTTCTCCAATCTTCCTTATTTCCTCAAATAAATTTTAAGAGCTCTTCCTTCCCACTCACTAGTCCTATACCTCTGTGATATGGGCACTTCAACAAGGTATGAAGCAGAGTACTGGAGTTAGGGGTTGAGAGAGGAGCAGTGATGGAAGACTAGGCTGTGACAGGGGAGACCAAGTCTATGGTGATAAGAAGAGGAAAAGGAAGCAAAAGAGAGAATAAGTGCCCTTGCAGCAGTCCAGTTAAGCATACAAATAGTGCACTGGAGCTTTTATCACTGTCTCGCCCTCTCACAGCTCCCTCGTGGGAGCTGCTTTGCCCACATCTCCTGCTGCTTTGGCAGCCATGCTTTCAGCTCCTCCCTCAGCCCACAACTGACTGGCTGGCTAGTGACCAATGATGTTATCTGAGACAAAACAATAAGATGACCCTGAGCCAATGAGAGTTTCTCGTAGGAATTTTAACTAGGAAATACCAAGGAAAAAAGCCAATGGGAACTGAAGTCGAAAGGCTGAGGTGTACAGAGAAGAGCTCAAGAGACCAGGATGAGGCACATGCAAGCTCAAGTTTTCCATAAGCAGAACTACAGTCTATAGGGCACACCTGGTGAGAGAGAGAGAGTAGTGTTGGGTAGAAATGCAGAGAGCAGCAGAGACTCTAAGGTAAGGAATCCTGAGGGCTGCCTCTACTCCTAAAGGCTTTCCAATTCTGGCCACCTATATCCTTAACAACACCTGTCTCCTTTTACCTGTGGTATCTGAGATTTTTCTTAATGGAAAGGACCTAACTATAACTAACAGTCTGTACAAGTTCTGTGCAGGGAATTTGAAACTGAATTATTATCTGAAGACATTTTCTTTGGGGAGAACGAGCAGGCAGATCCCTTAGCAAACATGGCCTACTGTGTTTACTTGCTTACTTGGAAGCATCTCGTGTACTCGAAATTAGGTTTTCAGGCAGGAAATGGTGTGACCTCATTTCTCCCTTTGTTTTTATGATGTCAGGGTAGGCCAAGACTATATTTGAGTCCTGAAGACAGGAGGTCTTGGCATCTACAAAGAACTGGTCTGGCCTGAGAAAGTTAAGTCCTTTTTAAGTTACTAAGATCCAGCTCTACAAATATCTCAGAGAGAAGCTTTAAAACCCTGACTTTTTACTTGGTTAAAAGGAGCAAAGAGGTGTGACAGCCATATTTGTTCACTACCAAGATCGTGTGAATCATTTCTCATCTCCAATTTCAGGGCTCAGGAGGGCTAAACTAGAAGGAAAACTGAGAGCAGCTCTCGTCAATACGAACCCTCATCTGTTATGTCCACAGCCTCTTGGAAATGTCCCCCGGCAAGGCTGCCATCAGCACTTGACTGAAAACACATGGAAGCGGCACACTCAGAACAGGAATTCATTATTGGAAGAATAATAAGGGAAAGTTTTTTCCCCCTCTTTCTCTTTCCCTCTCTCTCTCTGCTGCTGCTGGGAGAGCTGCTTTTTGGAAAAGTCACAGGGCTTAGAGGGAATTTGAATCATGTCTGGTAACAAGGGGGAGGAATGGAGGTGGAAGGGCACATTTCCAGCAGCCTTTTCACACAAAGCATGATGGTCCTAGGCAACTCAGAATGAGTCGTTCCATCTTAGATGCGTTACTGAAATCAGGCCACGGGTCTCTCTAACCCAATAATTCTTTCCCGGCATTTCTAGTGCCTGGTAGCTGCAAGGGAAAAGTATCCAGAGTTAACTGGCTTTCCCTGGCTATTCTTTTTCAAAAAGGCGCCCTGTAGTCTCAAATGGGCAGCGGTACCATTTGGTCTTCCTTCTTTAATACTAGCCTATACGTTTTTAATATTTGCCCATTAATTCAAGGGAAAGGTGTGAATGTGAAAGGAGGCATTTGCCAGCTCACCGGGTCTAGCCGTATGTGGCAGACATTACAAATGTTCATTAATATCCAGTTTTCCTTCCCTTCCAAATACAGGGGTCAGGTGGGGGTTTGTACTTTCCACCTCCTTGGAGCTGGGAGTGGCCACATGGCTGCTTGGCCATGAGAGAAGAGATGTGTGTTGTTCTTTGGGAGAAGTACTTACAGTGCCAGGGCATGGCCCAGTCCCCGCACCGTCCCCACACTGTGGCAGTTGTGGAAATGCTTGATCCTGAAATGAAACACTGAGTCGTCACATGGAGGACAGCATCCTATGAGGGTCTCTCAGACGTGCATAGATTTTAAGGCACTGACATTTTTGTGGGAGTTGTTTGTTAAGGCAGCAAAACCAAGTCTGTCCTGACATATGCCTACTATTAATTGGTCTCTCCTTCCAGAGCTATTTGAAGTTCTGGAGAACTTGGGCTCCATCTGAACCTTCTCCTCGCTGAAATTCAGAGAAGTAGGCAATGCGTTCTCTCCAACACTTAGGATATTCATCTGAGTAGTGTGATGGGCTTCTTCCTTCCATCTGAGCAAAAGAGGCCTCTGCTGAGTGGAATAAAGAAAGTCCTTTCACAGCCACAGGACGAAAGTGATGGTGATATTAGAACCCAATCTTGGGGAAAAAAATGACACTCCCAAGTGTTTAAGACCATAGTTTTTAGGTCGAAATCTAATATTTTGCACTTCCACTTGCCTTCATTCTCCGTACCCCTATTACCTAATCCCCATTCCTCATTTCTAGAATTGTCATTTGGCAAGTCTGGTTTTGCTGGACAAACTATTCCAATTCTGTCTCTGAGCAGTAACTTTGCTCCCAACCTACAACATAAAAGACACTATGCATAGAGTTCAGCAGTTTTGGGTTAACCCAGAAGTGTGCACTCTGGGCGGGGCTGATAGGGACCACTCACTCCTGAGGCTTCACCAGGACTGCAGCACATCAACAGAGTAGCTAGGAAGCTAGCATAACAAAGAGACAAAATTGGACTCTGTCATACATATGTATATGTACACACACACCAAGGAAAAAAACTGCGTTGCATCCAAGTTCAATAAAAGTAATTAACAATACAAGATGCTTCACTAGCATCTCATGGATGGTAACAGTCTGGCAGGTTTTCAGCTCGTGAATACCGCCTATGTCTTCTTCCTTATGATCATTTCCTGGGGCAACCTTCCTGTGTGTGTCTCTTAATCTTTAATAATGGTGAAAAGAGAAGAAGACAATGATGGAGTCTCTACATATTCTCAGCTCCACTGCCCAGGCTTTCTGCAGCCACTTCTCCCAGTGGAAGATCAAATCACTGGTATTGTTCTGGTGATTCTCTTATTTGGAAAATGTTCATTCAGCTCCTATTAGGTGTATAGTTTTGTGCTGAGTACTTTAGTGAATTGAGGATGACCAAGGTGGGTTGTAATATATACAAACAGAAACACTACATGGGTGAGGGATGAGACAGGAAGGAGCAAGACTGCCCAGCTTCAAATCCACTTTCTAGCAAGAAACGAGTTTTCTAGCCTTGTCCCTCACCTGCAAAGAAGGAATGATACAAAGTCCTACCTTTCGAGACTCTTAGGAGATTGGGTAAGCGTATGCATGTACAGCGTGTGTCAGACATGCAATAACAATAAATACTGGCACGATGCGAAGGCGGTGCTTCGGTTCTGTCGTGGCAGCATAGTTTGTAGTGAAAAGGTGGGCCTCGGAGCAGGCGAGTATGGGGACTGATTTGTCAGTTGCTAGGTGCAGAGCACCATCTTAGTGTTTACAGGGATCAAAACAATAATCTCAAGGAGGAAGCCATTTAATCTTTGACATGTGTGATCGGGGTGTATTTCCCTTGTACCTTTTTCAGACACTTTTGAGTGCCCTGTTTTAATGTGTGACTTGTTTGGCTTTTCTTTCTTGGCGGACAGTGGAAGTGGAGAGAAATCGAATTGATACTTACAGAGAACAAAACATCTTTCCTAACTTCTCAAACAGTCCCTTGATGTTTGAAATTAGCCAATACATGCAATGAGAATTCATGGGAAATTTACATTTAATATGCTGCAAAAACGCAGTTTGGTATTCACAAATGTTCTACTAAAGACCACAAGTTCTCAAAATGCACCTCAGTCAGAGGGAGACAAACGACCACAGTTTGGAAAGTCAGCCTCCCCCACCTCTGCTAGGTCTACCAAAACCCCGCTCGCCTTCCAATGCCCAGAGCATGGCTTGCTCTCCAGGAATGCCTTCGCTGATTCACTCCTGCTGAATAAAATGTTTCTCCTTTTGCACTTGCAGCATGTGGCATGAACATGCATCTATCATGTCGTTTTATTTTATTCTGTTTTGTATTATTGTTAGTAGTATATGAGTCTTTTCCATTCCTTGTGATAGAGTTCTCAAGGACGTGGCTTACGTCCTATTGTTTTTGACCTTCACGTTAGTTAGCACTTGGTATGTGCTCAATAAATACTGAGATGTTAAAGGACTTAATCATTGAACCACTGTTCACCAGTCTGTACATACTTTGTGCACAGCACTCTGCTGGGCACCAATAGAAGACACAAAATAGAATAAGATTTAACTCTAGCCTCCAAGGCATTAAAAGCCTCTGTAAGGGGAGTGGGTACAAAGTGATTATATAGAAGACAGCTCAGGGTCACTAACGACTTGGGTTGGAGAGGACCCAAAGCCAAAGGCTGGGAGGAGTTGATGCCTGGCTTTGAAGGGGCTGAAGCCCCCAGGCCTTGCCCTGAAACTGGCCTTGAAACTTTGGTGGGAAGCCTCATGGCAGTGGGAGGGGGTAAGCTGGGTGTTCTGCTGGAAATGACTAAATTATCCTATGGGTCACCAATTGATTTATTTGCTAATTGACTGGCCCAGCTTTGGGCTTTAAATCTAAAGAAATCATTTCATCCTTTATTAAATACTGCATGAATCTCACTCTTTGTTCTGCAGGGCTATACACAATATGCTAGTGAAACTTGAATTTACACCACAATAGTTGTGTCACTAATGACCTTCCAAATGCCACTAATACCATACATGTTCCGCTTCTCAGTTGGATCCAAACCTGTCACTGAATTCTGAGCCCGTCGACCTCCCTCTGACACAAGAGCAGACCCCCACGCCCACACCCGCCCCCATCTTTCCATGATTTCATTTCTGAATCAGTTACTCTTTGGAGACCCCAATTCCTATACACCTCCTCTTTTTATTTGGTGGACAATACTTTATTCGGAAACGTTCTCTCCTGTAATTACAAATCCTGTTAGTCATCCTCCTCCTCTCCCCAGGGGGATTGTGGGCTTTAATTAATTAATGTGGTTAAACTACTTTGAGGTGCCTGGTTGAAAGGTACTATATAAGTGCAAATTATTATTATTATGGCTGTTGACATTTCATGGGAGCAAAGCCTTCAGCCCTACGCATCTAGAGACCTGAACAAAGGCTTCTTCATCTTCACCTTCTTTGCCAGGTCTGAGATAGTTGGCTCAATGGTATGGGGGCAAATCTGTTACCAACTCAACAGCGATCGACTAATTAATCCCCATTAGGTTGGCTTCTATTTCCTTCTTCCAAGCAGCACAGTCCTGTTTCATTTCACAAATCACGCCCCCATCAGCTTTAGACAAAGGTCAGAGTGTCTCTATGGCCTCTGTTGGCCTAAAGGAAAAAAAAAGAAAAAAAGAGGGAGAGAAAGAAAGTTTGAAAAAAAAAGTTGTCATGAAATGTACGAACTTCTCACTAGCAGTCTAAATAAAGCTTTCCTTCCAGCAGTAATCCACTTATATACCTACCTGTCTATTACCCAGGGATCCAATGGCCTCACAAACCAGAGACACTCAGAAACATAGTATGGGTGTGGCTTGAATGCCGATAACTGTAGACAAAAGGGGAGTCTTTCTGGACTGCGTGGGAAGAGGTCATCCAGAGAAGCAGGAGCCCCTCTTCAGCTTCCTCCTTTACCCCCAGGTTTCCCCTGAGAAAGCCAGCTGCCATCTGTAGCCAGGAAGTCCTCACAAAGGCAGGGGACCATGATTTAGATGTTTTGTGCTACACCTAGCCCAGCCCAGCCCTTCCACTATGATGGTAGCCATTGAAAGCAGCCCTGTGGGGGAGACTTGGCCTCTCGAAGGGACGCTGCTGACCAAAATGCTCCTTACAAGGTTGTGCCTCAGACCCTTTGTTAGTGTGGACGTGGGTGAGCCTCAGGGGGTCATGTCTTCATCTGCCTCCATTTATCCTCCCTATTGAAGGGCTCCTTCAGGACATCGGTCAGTCTCTGTGGGAAGTGATTTGGAGAGCAACAAAAGAACTTGGGCCCTTTGGGAGGCCTTCAGAATTCAGTAAACATCTGGACACGGAAGGCCAGGTTCTCAAGCAGTCTAACTGGAGAGATGTCAAAAGAGAAAGAGCTGTGTGTGCAACGCAAGCTTTTAGTTCCGTGGCGACATTTGTTGTAGAAAAACACAGACGCCGCAGTAGGTAGATAGGAAATTTTCAAAAGCTCCTCTATTTGTCAGTTTTTGTGAGTGTGGTGTACTGTTTGTCAGTTTGCATGGCATGTCTGAGGAAATAGAAGTTTTGCATGGCTAGGGAACAGCATGTGGTAGATATTCTGATTCTGTCTGTACTATGAATAACGCAAGGTTACATAAGCCTGGGAGTTGCTGTTAAGCCTTTCCGTTATCCTTAAGGTTTGCAAAGCACTTTCTAGTCAAGGTGACTTAGATTCTCATCATGAGCAAATTTTAACTGACAAAAAAGAAGTACTGAGGCTAAGTGATTTACACTTCATCCATGGTAAAATTCAAGATCTGAACTCTTGACTCTCAATGTTCTCTTTATTGTTGAATCAATCCATTTAGACCACATTAGTCAGCATGATTCATTAGTCACATGGCATTAATTAGCATTTCCCAGTGTCCCCAAATCTATCCTCAAACAGCAAAAGAAACTGGTCTCTGTCAAGAGACAATGGAATGCCATTTTCACTAGTTTCCAGGAGCTGATGCTCAGTTCAAGTCCCACATATCCTCAGGAAAATTCCTTAGTCATCCTAATTGAAATAAGTCTATCTCCTTTATCTTTCCATATCCATTGTTCGAACCTCGCTATGTGTCACAGTTGGGCTTCGATGAAACTTGCTTTGAAATAACTAGATTTTGAACTACTATAAAGGAAGGCACCATTTTTTTTTTTTTTTCAGCCTTATATTCCGGAGCACCATGGTTTGTAAACACTAGGTGCTCAAGAAATGCCTGCTAAACTGAACTCACTGAAATAAAGCTTAAGTCATGTTCCAGAAAGAACACCAAGTCCTTTTGGAAGATGTTTTCAAAGAAAATCAACAACCTGGATTGATTTAACATCTTTTGGTATAATTACCTGGGCATTTTCACAAATGCAAATTGTTAACTCTGCAAAGATAGCCAAATGGCTTCCAGGTTCTAAACGAGGAGTGTGGATCCAATCTAACTATAGTCCTGGCCTTGGAATTGAGTTTTTCTCTATAACCTTATTCCAACTAACATTTTGTTCCATGTTCTAAAAAAGCTGTGGAGACAGGAAAAAAACATTTTGGAAAAAAAATGTGTTTAGTCTATGACTTTGGACCCAAATTCATACCCTGCGCCTTGTGCTATAAGCATTAGTTGCTGTTGCTCAAATATCTTTATGGCATAGTGCATAATAGCAAAAACATATACTAAAGCTTCTGCTTGAGATAGATTCTGTTTTGGTTGGGGAACCAAGATTTTTGCATGCTGATCTGTGGTGGCATTACTGACTGTGAGTCCTCTACTTCTCTGCTCTAGATTCTACCAAAGAGGGTCCTGACAGCATTTTAAACACATAGTATTTATATTGTATTTCAACATTATGCAATGAGCCCAGACCTAGGGTCTGTACTATTGTACCCTAGGGCCAATCTCTGCAACTGGACTCCCCTGAAAGGGACGTGTCACTGAACAATCACCTCCCTTTCTCTCTCATGGTAATAGAACCCCCCAAATTTAGCAGGCACATAGCCATCCAGATTAACAACTGTATACCCGCTGACTAGCCATTCCACTTTTTGATCTACACCTAGAGAAACCCTCACACCTGCCTACTAAAACATATGTGCAATAGAGTTCATTAAGTTAACAAATAATTGAAATTTCCATCAATAGGGGAAGGGATGACATGTGGTATGTTCAAACAATAGATATAGAAACCTCAATTAAAGTGAAAGAACATGATCTATGTGTATCAACGAGGATATACTGCAAAAACATTACATTAGTGACAAAAGCAAGTTGTGTATACAATAAACAATTTATGCAAATTTGGAATGCACTAAAAACAAACCTCTCTTTGAGGCTAATAGCCAGAGTAAAAAGAGAGTCAACAAAGCAGAAGGCCAGTGTGAGAAGATGTCATGGAGAGAAAGAATGTTAAATAAATGGCAAAAGAAGAGAACTGGGAAGGTGTGAGTCCTTCCTCATTTCCTCTGGAAGCTCCTCACCAAGACGCAGGCAGAAGCTGCAAAGGACAATGCCTTGGCCTGGATGAGCTTTCTGAGGCTGCAGTGGCACCTGGCAGCCTGGGAAAAACGTTACAGGCCAACTCTTCCCTCTTCTCTGTGACCTCTGGGAGAAGAATTCACTCTCTCTGCTCCACTGAATCCCAGGGCTCTCTGCCCAGGCTCCCACAAGAATGCCAGGCTGTGCCAGGTGTGTGGGTGGTATTTACCAAGCAGACACCTCCATACCTGGATAGAAATAGACTGAGAATCCTCTGGGTCACTCTGAGTCCACCAGGCAGAAAACATTTAGATAGGTTACTGATTCGAGCTGAAATCTGATGAACTCAGATGGTGGTATTTGGGGGGAAAGAATGTTTCAATAAATCATCCAGTTGGCTCAGTGACTGAGAAAATGGAGTGGAAGAATCTAACCCAACTCTGTGACAAGGAAACAAATAGAGGAGATTAATGCTTCTCCCAATATGCTTCAAAAGGAGATCAAACCACCACTCTTGACTTTACAAGAAAGATGAGGCACATAGCTTTTCAGCTCTAAAAAAATCACTGTTTTATTTCTCTGTTTTCTGGTTTCTTCTAAGTCACCATACTAGGTGATTGGAAAAACAGGAAACTGGTTTTGTTTCCAACATCTTCTCTGGATGTATCTCAGGGATCCCCATCTCCATCCCAAGGTTTATGCTGCTCATTCAAACCTAAACTAGTAGAGGATAGCACCAGAATCTAAATACAACCTCTCATACCTGATTTGGACTTAAAAAAAATAATAATAATATAAAAGACACAGTTCTGTCCTACTGAGAAACTAAGCAGTATCTGCTGTCCTGTTCACAACAACCTGGCTTTTGTTTTTCAAATGCTCTCTAGATTCCTGGGGAAAAGAAGAGGATGGCAAAGAAAAAGTGAAAAAGGAGGAGGCCCCTCGAATCGACCTCTTCCTTCCCCCAGGCAGCCACTCCTTCGGGATCTGCTTCTTTAGGAGTCAGCAGGCCGTTATTGCTATGAGGACCACAAAAGCCTGGGTGGCTCCAGGAGAGCCAGACCCCGAGTTTTCCCTAGGCCTCCTGCAGCATCAGCAACATAGCCTGGCTGCTTTTAATTACAGAATCTTTCCTCCTGGCCTTGACACTGAGGCCCAGAGATCCCAGCTATGTTCTGGGTGGCACAACATTTGAGGCTTGCTGGGGAAACAAAGGACACAACCAGAGCAGATGGGAGTCAAGTTAGAGTTCAGTGTAAACTCTGCGGTGAGGGTCTGCAGCCATGTGGTTCTGTGGGTCCACCCCATGAAAGCCAGTTCCCAAAGCCAACTCTTGCTTTTCCCTCTCCACTAGGTCCTGGCATCTCTGAAGTCTTACTCTGAGCTGGCCAAACCTCTACGCTTTGCCACTCAGTGGGCGCTGGGACTTTCATAGTGAACTCTGGAGACAAAAGGAGAAATGGACTAATGGCATCTTCCCCCAGCCCCTTCACCTTTCCCATCTCAACTGCACAAAAGAGCCAAACTCTCCCTCTGCTGGGACCTGGCCCCTCTCAGAGTTCGAACCATCAGGAGCTGGTGGCTGTGAGCTCCCTCTCTCCCTTGGGGCCCAAGTATTTCCAGGGTCTGGGGCCCAACCATGAGAGGCCAGGATCCCGACAAGAGAAGGACAGACAAAGAAGATGCAAACAGCAGTATTACCATGGTAACGATGTGAGCCAGGCGGCCTCCTGAAGATGCTGGGAGGGTGGGATTTCATTCTTTTCCTTTTTTTCTTTTTTTTTTCCGCAAAAGGAGAATAGTTCCGCTCTCTATTTTACTACAACAATAGCATGGACCGGCTCCTTCAAGTGTTTCGAAAAGCAGCCTGAGAAATCTCTAACCAAGCTCCTCAGTCTCTCCAGCCTGCCGTTTTATTGTCCCTCCCATCCCAGTGAACAAAGGGGCGGGACGGGTATAATGCCCCCAGTTGCCGGCTGTTCTCAGCATCCTAATCCTTGAGAACCGGTGAGAGGAATGGCCTGTGGAGCTGCTAAATCGAAGTTTGGCCTCACCTTTTATTCCCTCTTTCTACTTACGCACTCAGGAGCTCTTCAGGTATTATAAAACCTCCTGGTTAGCAGGCCAGTAGGAATCTCGAGGCTTGCTAACCGGATAAAAGGCACTGAGGGATCATTCCCCGCATTCACTAATACAACCTCCCTTCCCTCCAAAAGGTAGGCTATTTGTGCTATTCTTCCCCACCACTCCAGCGTGGCTCCATGACAAAGACTGAATGTGGAGCCACAAGTGGCTGGGCTGGCAGTTTCTCTTGGTACCGCAGGAGCTGCCCTCACTTCCAGCCTTTCCCCTCTCTGTCCCTATGCCCCTCGGGCATGAACTGCATACTCCATCCCCTTCCAGCTCTTGGTACCAACCTCCATGCCAACTCAGGGCTATCACGCCAGAGCGACCTCTCACACAAGGAAAGCCTCTTGGCCTTGACTGCTGGTACCTTTCCAAGGTTACCACCCAGGGATCAAAGGTTTCTTTGCTTTAAATCTGGGGAACTGTGCAGGTGTTTTTTAGCTCAGTCATCTGGTAAGAGTGGTGGGGGGGATAAGCTTTTATGTTCTAGTGTGTGGTGATCTCAAGGGTACAGCTCTGCTGAGCTGAGTGAACGATAAGAACACCATCTCCTAGGAGAATCAGATAAACCTGAAGTGGGAAGGCCTTTAGAGATCACCAGGCCGATGACTACAATCCAAGAAAAACATTTGCGCTGCAGCTTCCACACACAAACTCATAATGTGTGTGTGCATACACACACACACAGAGCAAATATTTCATTAAACAATATAATATATGTGATACATTCTGATATTTTCTATTCTCTATTTCAATTTTTAAAAATGCTGGTTGTGACTCATCAATTTCATTTTTATGACCCACCGATGGATTGTGTCACAATCTGCAAAGCACTGAATCAAGGCCATCATTGTCATTTTCAAGCTGACAAAAACTAGTGTGCCAGAAATTTTCTGAAGATAACCTCAGAGCTGGAACAGAAAGCCAAGGGGTCTCTCCAATAAAGGAGGGCCCCCCATGTTTCTCAGGATTGGAGCTCTTCTTTGTTTTGCCAAAGTCTTGAGAGCACACAGCTAGAGGGGAGGGACCGCCCAGAGGTTCGTATTCAGTGGCACTGCTACTGCTCATAGTGGCAGAAGAGTGTATCTGCCTCAGGAAACCTCGGAGACGGAGATGTAGCTTGAGGGAGTGGAAGGGGTAAAATAACTTTGAAAGCAACCAGGTGAGGCTCTGTGGTCTTCCAGACATTTTTATTTACTCCTTGGGGTTCTTGCATCATTGGAAAGTTTCCTGAAATTTTCTCTTTTCTGGACACACAGCTCCAGGTCAGCCTCCATTAGTAATCCACTGTCTCTCCCCATTTCCAACTTTTTCTAATAGTCTTTCCTTGTAGTTTTTCAGTCTCTACCAATATACTTTCTCTAACGACTTCCTCTTTCCTGTCAAAATCATGTTCTTAGCAATGAGCGTCACAGAGGCAACTCTGTAAATCTTGTTCATACAAACATCCTAAAAGTTATTCAAATTAGACCCGGCTAAGAAATGCTATTTACAAACCCAGTGATCAAGACTCTCAACACAAGACAGCTGGGAAGAATGGGCTGTCTTCCCCCTAAAATTGTTTTGGAAACTTCCATAGAATTTCTTGAAATCTTCATCTAAATTTTCTATTTAGTAGACCTCTAATCTTTTAAGAACGCCTCTAAAAATGAAGAGCCAAAGCCACACTGCGCACTGGGTAAATAAAAGTCCAGCTTTCTGATTGCTTATTAGTTATACACCCTTAGAGAGTATGTAACAAAGGGGCCTGCTGTTTGCTTTGCTTAATCTGGTCTTAAAATCTCTGCTTCTTTGTCAGAAAACAATATTTGCAATTGTAAAAAAAATATTTACCAAGGAACTTGGATAGCATAAGTCAAAGGCTAAGAGCCAAAGGTCAGTACTTCTTACCCCAAATTTCCCTGGACCCGAGTCCCTGCTGTGGAGCTCAGCTGCACCAAACAAACACATTGCTTTCCGGGTCCATTAAGAAGAGGACCTTTTAACAGGGGAAGGAAAGGGAAGGCTGTAGACTTCCTCAGTCAGGAGCGTGAACTCTCCAGCCTGCACCACAAAATTCCTGCTAGATCTTCACAGTGTAATGTGTCTGTCTCCCCGGGGATAGTGTAAGGACTCACCTTGTTTCACAAACCTGGGGAAAATATTCAACTTAGAAAATCCTAAAGGACAAGTATTCCTCCCATACAGCAATGGCAGTATGCCCCTCTGTGGTTCAGGCCAGACGTTCACCTACGCATCTTTGTGGGTAGGGACCTCCTGCCTGACAGTGGGGGACAGATGTGTATCCTGAGCATTTCTGTGGAAACCCTTCTTAATCTACACAAAGCTGTTTTGACCATTTGACCCAGTGGGCTAAGTTCAAGGGTGTTTGAGTCGATCTCCTTACATTCACTGTTTTCTGGACAGATCTGCGATTGGACACCTTTCCTACCCACCAAAGGATCCAGCATCTGGGAATGAACTACCACTGTAGACCACTGAATTCCAGGTTGTGGACTTCGCATGCTCCACCATGAGCCAGAATTTAGCTCTTTCCAAGCCCCAGACCCTCGTCTTAAGGTACAGGTCAGAAAGCCTGGTCCCCAGTCGAAGCCTGAGCACAGGGAGAGGAGGCTGAGGAAGCAGCGCTCATGGAGTCATACAAAGTGCCCCATGGGCTGCCAGCCCAGATGGTTCTTTAGCTTGCTAAACTAGAGGGCTCGGAGGCAGTATTGGGTCCTCCACCCTGGTTGCAGAGACTCATTGCCTGCTTCCTCACTCCATAGGATCTGTGAAGAGGAATTGGGTGGTGGCAATTTCTACCTTGCTCGGTTTGACCCTCGTTCTTTGACTATCTCACTCTGCAAGGAAATTCTATAGTTCTCTCTCAGCCTCACCACTACCTTCTGTCAAATTTTTGCCATAACTGCCTATCCTTTTTATCTCATCAGGATAAATATCACTGGCTAATTCCTCTTGGCCTTTGATTCTGTCCTGAAATAGCTTCAATCAGGAACATAGTGATAATTATCACCGTCGATGAGCAGCACTGAACATTATCAACTTAAAGAAATGGCTTAATCCAAGGATCTTACCTTGAAGAATCAGGCCTTCCTTCTTGATGGTGTAGACAAATGAGGTGCAGGGAGCCAGAGGGGACTTGGCAATGAGAATCTGCACATAAAGCACATTTGCACAGGGTTAGGTGAAGGAGGTTATCAGCGATGAGCCTCTGTTCAGTACCCTTCCCATTTTGAGACACACTGGTGACATGTGACTACGAGCTGTAAGGTTCATCTAAAAAAATATATTTTAGAACCACATCGGTGCTATTCCACCAGTCAACTGATCACCTTCAAAGGCTGTACATTTATTCCATTTATTTTGCCACAGAATGCATATTCTTGAGCCAGATCTTCTAGAACTAAATTTCATTATTTTGTGTCATGTGCTTAAACAGTTACCTTTCTGCCTGAAAATAAACCTAGCTCGATTCTCTAATTTTATTCATAACCTTAGCTATTTCACTAAAAAATATATATCAAAGCTTCCTTAAAATTTAAAGCTTTACCATCAATGTGAATATTCAAAATAACTTGCGAAAGGCAAAGCCATGGTAGATTGCTTCGTTGGCCCCAACTCTTCAAGTTTATGTTCATACCCTTTGCCACGTTACTACAATTTCTCTTACTTAAGGTATGGGTGTTTTTCATGGGCCTTGACTGGGTTTGGACACATGACTTGCTTTGGCTAATAGGTTGTGCCAGTTCTCAGCCTCTGACTGAAGAAGCTTTACATGTCTCCACTTATTCTCTTATGTTTCGGCTACTATCAGGAAAAAAAAAAAAAAAATCCAAGCTAATGTGCTATCTCAGAAGGAGAATGAGAGACACCTGGATCAGAGATGGCCAGGTAGGCTCATCTCAAATACTGCCCAAGAGACTCACAAACACATTAGTTAAATGCTTATTATTGTATGCCTCTGGGATTTTGGTGTTGTCACGAAGCATGACTGCAGCAAGAGTTGACTAATGTATCAGCCAACACAAAATATCAAAAACATTTTGGGCAATGGCATTCTCCTAAGAAGATACCCACCTTAAAGGGAATGTTTATTTGGTCATTATCACTAACCCATTATCACACCTCATAGGGTTCTACAGAACCTCTAAGGGACTAGTGGATTATTTCATTATAACACTTCTCCTAAAAAAAGATGAGCATCAGCTTCCTTTTTTACGAATTAACATTATCAAAAACAGTGATAGTTGGCACTCAGCCACTTAGGTAATCAGGGAGGCAAAGAAGAAGGAAAAAACAATTCAAATAACCAAAAGGTTTATATGTAATATCTCAATCTATCTCAATTCAACAAACATTCACTGTCAACTATGAGAAATGGTAGAATAATATGGTGAAAAGATCACAGGTTTTAGTCATGGAGTTTGAATCTAGGCTTTTCCACTAACTCAGCCAGGTGCCTATGGCAAGGCTTGCAATTTTCCTCCAGTAGCCATCCCGCTTCTCAAGTTTCTCTCCCTCTTTTGCAACTAAGTGTGGCCGTATGACCAAGCTTTGACTAACAGAATGTGAGTATAAGTGGCACGTAGAACTTCTGGATTATATTTTCATAAGAAAATTGTGTTCTCTTCACTTCCCCTTTCACCTTTCTCAAGGGCAAGAACCAGAATCAACCACATGGATGTGAACATCCTGGGGGATGACAAAGCAACACGGGAAAAGGAAGCTGGGTGACCTCATAAAGCACCAATGCCTCTCACCTGGGGTCACCTAGCTACCTTAGGACAGAGCCACTTGTCTGAACCACTGTATCGCGGATGTCTTTGTTATTGCAGTGTAGCCTGAATACCAACCAATACTGTGGCTCTGGAAAACGTAATTTTTTTGAGTCTCACTTTCATCACATGTACAATGGGGGTTAACACCACCTGCTTACATAAGATTATTGTGAGGATTACATTAACTATATAAAATGCTTGTTACTGTGTCAAACTAACAAGAATATTTCCCACCAACTCATCGCATATGCTTCCCAAGTGCCCCTTTACTTTCACTCATCAAAAAACAATATACTTTGCTTTTACCAGAAGGATTCAACTCAAGTTGAATATCAATGTTTTACAACTGCTCTAAAATTATCTAGATAAACTTGATTATCATTTTCAGAACCAATGAATAGATGGTGGGCATTTACATCTTCATGTTAAAAATATCTCACCTGAAAATTAAAATGGAATCTTTCTGACACAGATTGGCGATGGTTCAATGTGAAGTTTATGGATGCCCCTTGCTAGGGGAATGGCATGGCAGAAGAGAGGGCAATGCTCCCCAACCTTTATCGAGGTATGAATCACCTGCCAATTCTGATTCAGTAGGTTCTAAGTGGGGCCTGAAGAGCCTGAATTTTTAATAATTTCCCAGGAGATGCTGATGCTGTGGTCCACAGACTACATTCTGAGTAGCCAGTTTCCACGATATTAGCCTGATTTAAGAGTCTATGATGAAGAAACAAGAGACGGGAGTCCTGAAGCCAGTTAGGAGGCTATTGTGATAGTTCAGGGATGAAATGACAAGAGACTAAACCACAGCTGTGTTAGAAAGAATGGGAGAAAAGGAAATAGATAAAAGAAATATAAATCCTTTAGATCAAAGAGCAATAGAAATAAACTGAACATATCTAAAACTTCAGATCTTTATTGTCTGCATGAAACAATTGGACATGAAACAAAGAGTATTAATAAATAATAATAAAGTATCATACTATGTTTTTGAAAATATTAGCATATTTTAGAATCTAAGACTTAGAAAAGAAAAGGATGTGACATTCCAATGCAACACAAGAAATGCCATCTCAGCCTAAGCGTTCCAGCTCAGTGGTACTCCCTCCATCATCTGACTGCTTACTCTACTGGGGAGCACATGTCCACTCTGTGAGCCAGTCCAGAGCCCTAGCCAGGTGGACTTCACCTGGAGGGACCTTATACCTGGAAGGATCTCCTTTCTAGGAAATCAAGGAGTTTGAACGGGCCACTGATAAATGCCCTGCTCTTCTCAAGCAGGGTTTAAAATGGGTCATCAAAAGGATAGTTTGTGTGCAGTTATAAAGAGGAAGTGATCAGTTATGTCAGATGAATCCAACTTCCTCTTTTCTGGAAAGAACTGCCAAATTGATAGTCAGAGGGCTACCACCAACACGTAATGTGCGATTTTCAGCCAAAAAACCCCAAACACACAAACAATACAATACAAAACAAAACAAAAAATACTGTAACAAACTCTTTAATGCCTTCTAGATAAAGTGAAGACAAGTTAGGCTGGATGCTAATAACATTAAGTGGATTGGTAAGCGACCAAAAAGATCAATAGCAATCTGGTGAGGGGCAGCAATCTCTAGTAGAATGTACTGTAGTCTAGCCTTGGTCCTGCCACATTCAGCATTCTTACAGACCTCGATAAGGACGGTGATATAGTCAACCATATCTGTACAACGAATATGGGATCCGGCAGGGGATAGGACTAACAAAAACTTCTACCCTAATACAGCCTATATTTTAAAGGAGGCAAAAAGATAATAAACAGAACGAATAAGTAAGATATATGGTATGTTAGATGATTACATGTGCTATGGAGAAAAAAGGCAGAGAAAAAGTATAGGAAGTGTATTAGATCAGAGAAGGGGGTCAATTTTAAATAGAGTAGCAAGAGAAGAAAACGTGACATTTGGACTGTGGGGCATGTAACGAAGCCCATTGATGGGATGCTATATATGGTGACAAAAATGTAGAGCAAGAGTAAATATATGAGATTAATCATAATATCAAAATAAACCTCATCTTGGTTAAAACGTTACATTTCCATTATTGGTACCTTACATTCTTTAGGATACAAATTAATTGAAATATTTGTAAGGCCTTGTCCCTGAGAACAGAGGACGAAACGGAGGAGATGAGATTTAGCATTCCGAAATGGCTCAGGAGTGTTAGTTAACCACAGCTTAATACGAGATGGTTGTGAGATGTGGTTCGCAAGCATCTAGTGTGGTCTCAGATTATATCATTGGAGGCAGTATCTGAAGCAAAGAAGTGACAGCCCTACTCTGATCCTCATTTGGAAAATCATGCTGGGTGCAATGTGTTCGGATTGGAGCCCGAAGTCCAAAAGGGAAACTGAAAACACAAGAACAACTAGAGCACCGTCAAGGTGGTTGGACACCCAAAGCAACCAATGACCACAAACACTTCAACGTAAACATGATGAAGACAGGCCCGGAGTGAAGGCACATACTGCTGTTAATATGAGTTTTCTGGTCAGGAGAATCTATAGTGTTACACAGGAGACAGGTGAAGTATAAATTAGCTTTCTAACCCAACAGATTTAGAAAAAGTGATGCTTGCTATGTATATTTGTCAATAGATAAACCTATTTTAGACTTGAATCAATAGCCCATGCCCTATGCATTTCTGCCTTTCAGATAATTTGGGCTGTTCTGTTTCAAATGTTCAGTTATCCTATAAATTGGGTGTTCTAATTGCTGACTTGGGCTGTTGTCAAGTGTCTTCTTCCTCAATACATAATGCCCGGCAGGGAGGACCTGGCTGCTTAATAAAACTTTAGGGCCCTGGTGCAAAACTTTTATCACACTCTACCCCATGTGTAGTGTGTGAAGTTGGCCTTGGAACCCTCTGAGGATTCATGAAAATATGTAGTTGGGCAAGAATGAGCACAGACACATGTGACTCAGGAAGCCTAGAGCTCCACAAGGCAGGTGTGTGGTATTGTGAGCTGTTAATCCCACCTTTTGCAAATAGCCAGATTGTTCTTTCTTGAATGTTTCCCTCATATCAGACCAGTTCAGCTCTTAACTACACTCTAATGAATACACTTTCTCCTCTCTGTACTTATTATTGCAAGAAAAGTGGCCATCAAGATTTTTAAATATTGTGTTTACTATGTACTAGATGCTGGGTCCCCAATCCCATCACCATCTGGAAGTAATTTCCATTATTTGTACCATCCACCAATCCATCCATGTACTTATTCAATCTATAATTATTTACTGGGCTCTCTCCTTTGACCTAGGCACTGTTCTAGGTGCAGGGGATATAGCAGGCGGCAAGATAGACAATATAGGGAAGCCTTTAGGACTTGGGCTTTTTTCACTTTAACATTCTACTGTGAGTCCCTCATTCTTAGGCACTCATTCATTCATTCAATACATCCGTCCACAAACATTTATTGATTACCTCCTAAGGGCCAGGCAGATTTCAATCTGCATTGCGTGAATTTGTTAAAAAAGACCGTCATCTGTTTCTACCTCAGTTTATTTCTTAGACGTATGTTCGGAATTCTTGATGGGACTGTGAAGATCAGGGGCATTTTCTTTGAAGTCATTTCCTTCCCTTCCACAGGGCCCGGTCCAGTGCTTTGCACACCATGGGCTTCTAAAATGACCAATGGGCATTTTCCTCATTGTTCTTTACTTTATCCCTATGCTGTATGTCTGAAGGTTTTTACCAATCTATATGTGGACATGCAGAGGCCTAGGTGCTCGAAACAAAATATGGAAGGAGAAGCTGGCCTTTGGAGCTCACCGGCCTTCCCTCTCAGAACCTTTTCTCTTTTCACGTCCCTCCTCTCAGGTACCTATTTAACTCTGAGCAAGTAAGTTCTCAGCTGATTCTCTTTAGTCTAAAGTGACATGTGGTTTAAACCTTCCGGTGTTTACCCTTTCAGGTGCGTTTGCATTTTAATATGACTCTCAAAGAAGCGTAATGGACCTAAAATGGTGGAAAGCCTGTAGGGTTGGGTGGGTGGGGGAGCCTTCCAGGGTTCTCACGGTGCTGCTGCTGATGAAAACAAGAGCCAACAGACAGTATTCCTCACAACGACCCTTTAAGGTACACAGCTGTTAAGTGGTGAAGCCAGGATTCCAACACAGGCCACCTAGTTCTATCATCCATACTTTTAGTCACCATGATAGCAGCCCGGAATAGAAAGAAAGCCAGGCCTTCCAGTCACACATAGATCAATCCACTTCCCTGAGATAACACATCAGAAGAGGCAGAAGACATAACAGCAAATAAGGGCATTTTTATCCCCCCGCAGCATGGATATTGCATGATCCAAGACGAAGAAGGGAACTGGACAGGGCCTCCATGCAGGCTGCCTCCGCTGTTCACAAGGGTCCACACTGGCAGTCTGCCTTCTGCCCTTTATTTCTGAATGTCTAAATCCTACCTATTCTTTGAACACCATCTAAATGCCACCTGTTCCAGAAAGCTTATGCTGATTTCTCCAGCCCGAGATAATCTGTACCTCTATGATAGTACGTAGTGCTTTTTCCACTGCTTTATAGTTAATGTTACCTGAATTTACTACCATGCATTTGAGGGCAGAGACCATCATCACCATTGCTGCGTCTAGTCCCACCAACCTCCAGTATGGTGCTGTACACATTACAGAAACTCAATTATGAAATGCAAAAATGAATGAGTGAATAAATGCACAAAGTGGTGACCTTCGGAAGCTCTGACTCATACCCACTTTGAGGAATTATCTGGCACCTCCTCCCCAAAGTCGGGAGACTTAGAAGATGTCATAGAAAAGCACAGGCTGCCCAGCCCATCACTGCCAAGATTCTTAGCCTTGGCAGGCCCAAAGTCAAGTCTTTGGTTTCAGCATGCTATAGCATCACATGTTTTTCCTGGCTTGATCCCACTTCCAAGAGGCTCAGAGAGTGGAAAAGAAGTCATAGAGCAGAAAGTGCTGGGCATAAGAACCTTAGATCTCCTCCAGGGTAGTGACACCTTCTAGGGATAATGCCTGTGTCCTCCTTTTAAAGTACAGGTGTCACCCTTATCTGGGGCAGCCCAGAATACCCCTTTTCCTGCACAGGTGGCCAGGGAGGCCACTGTGGAACAGGCAGCACAAGATGTCACAAACCCTGGGAACAGTCTATCCTGGAGGCTCCTTTTACAGCATTCTGGCTGGTTACATGGGTTATTGCAATAGAGCCCGACCCTTAGGAAAAACTGAGTTTTGCCTTTGCGGCCCAGGAAAACAGACATAAATAGGCAGCCATGTACTGAGAGTAAGCTGGCACCTATTCTTCCACTTTCTCTTCTCTAATTCCTGTGCCAGGCAGGCTTCCTTTAACACCAGTAATGAATCCTTCCTCTCTTCTACTTCCTTCCCCTTCCCACTCACCCCAACTTTTACACTGGTTGGGAGTGAAGGGCAGAGTAAAAAGAGTTGGTGGTGGTGGTGGTGCTGGGGGAAGTGTAAGCATAAGTACTTCCTGTAGGGGCAGGTGGTAGGCCTGGCTTTCCTTCTACTCCTGCTCTCTGCTACAAGATGTACAGCCCAAAGACAATGTAATATGTTCGGCTACAAAAAGACTGGGGTGAGAGCAATTGATGTAGCTCAGAAATGTGACTCTGCATTCGTCTAATTCATCTATAATTTCCTATCTTGCTAAATTTTAACCCTGTCTCAGTCTCCCCCATGATCAGCAAGATTATGTGGTTGTTGATGAATTCAGTGGCAATGTCTTTGCTGAATGCACCTCATACTTTCATCTGCATGCAAGGGTCCTGCTGAGAAGCAAGGGAGGAAACCCACGGATTTTGAAATGTCCTACAACAGGGACTCTATTATCTCACCTCGACTGGGTGCCTGGGCTAATAAAACCCATTGCTAAGCTAAACAAACCTTTCCTCTAGCTGTGCCAAGTGTCTGCGACAGAAATCCTTCATGCCAGGGATTTTCCTCCTTGTCCAAGATTTAGAAAAAGGTTGTTTTCTCAGCTGCTTTGAAGCCCAGGAAGAGAGCCAGGGAGGCAAACAAGCCAGTCAGTCTTGCATCAGATAATTCAACAGGCTTTTGATAACCTCAAGTCTTCTGTCCCTTCCTCAGGTTGAGCTGAACTCTCCAAGCCAAGGGACAGAAGGGCCGGAAATGCTCCAGACAGGAAGATCTCTGTGGCTGGAAGGAGGCCACAGGATCAGGGGGGCTTGAAGCGTACCCAGAGATCCTCAAAGGAATTCCCTAGTCATTGTGTTAAGAAGAGCTAGAAGGAAAGGTGGCAGAGGTCCAGCTCCCAGCCCATATCTGGATCTTATACTGATTAAAATCTGCTTTATCACTTGGAAAATCACTCTCCATGGAACACTGAAGCCTCAGAACAAAAAGCTTTGCTGGATTATTAGGCAAGAATAGAGAATGAGTTTAATGGTGTCTAAACTGCCTTCTCAAAGAAGGGGAGTAAGATCTGTAGAAGTAACACAGTGTTGGAAAATGACAGCGTGGAAAAATGAACTGTATTTGAGAAGGTGTGAATTTATTAATTGATCTACCTGTGGCTGACTTCAGAACTTTTCCTACAGAAACTGGGGGCAAAAGTTAAGTTGATTTAAATCCCTAATGAACTATAATTCTAGACCCTAGGAAGATTCTCCTAGAAAGTTGGGCCCTGCGGTTACGAGATCTTATTCCCCTACAGAGTGTCACTGTGTTCTTTTGTAATATCTCTCTGGTGAGTGTTTAAAAATATTTTCCTATAATCTATCAAGTTCCCAAAATATCTAAACTAAAAAGCTAGCTCCTTAGAGGAAACATTAATTTCTTCAGACTGATAAGATATTATGAGATTGTAATAGTTCAGGGTCAGAGTGGCATTTTTGGTTTTAATTTTTTCCCCATTTTATTATGAAAATTTTCAAACCTAGATCAAAGTTGAAAAAATTTTATAGTGAATACTCATAAACCTATCAAGTAGAATCTACCATTAACATTTCATTATACTTATTTTTTATCACTTATAAAATCATTTATCACTTATCACATCAAACCATCTTATTTTTGTTGATGTTACATTTTAAAGTAAATTGCAAATATTTGTGTACTTTCCTCTAAATACTTTATTTAGCATGCATATCATTAATGATAATCTTAATCTATATTCATATATTTTAAAACCAAATTAGGTTTTTTTTCTGTGAACTTTACATGTGGTTTGAAAAGGTTAGTGATTTTTCCCAAATTATACTAAAATCAGAGAATTGAGTGACTACACATATATGATAGTATGCAAATCTATATATTCAAAAATATAGGTCATTAATTCTTTCTATATTAAATATCACCTTTATTAAGGTATAACTTACATGCAATAAAATTCTTTTTTAATGTAGGCATTTAAGGCATTAAGTCTTCCACTCTACCAACTGAGCTATCGAAGGCCCAGCTAGCATTTAAGCTATAACTTTACCTCCAGGCACTGCTTTAGCTGCATCACATAAATTTTGGTATGTTGTATTTTTGTTCTCATTTTCTCAAAGTATTTTCTAATTTCTGTGTGATTTATTCTTTGATTTGCTACTTATTTAGGAGTGAGCTGAATGTGTGTGTTAAATTTGCACACATTCGAAAACTCTCCAAATGTCTTTGTTATTGATTACTAATTTTATTCCATTGTGATTAGAGAATTTTGCATGGTTTCATCCTTTTAAATTTATTAAGGCTCATTTTGTGGCCTAATATATGGTCTACCAGGAGAATGTCCCACTTGAGAAGAATGTGCATCTGCTATTGCTGGGTGGAGTGTTCTATAGATACCTGCTTAGTTTATAGTGTTGTACAAATCTTCTATTCCCATATGGATCTTCTGCCTAGTTGTTCTATTTATTATTGAAAGTGGTATTGAAGTCTCCAACTATTGTTAAACTATTACTCCCTTCAATTCTATCAGTTTTGCTTCATGTGTTTGGGGTTCAGTTGTTAGGTGCATATGTATTTATAATTGTTATGTCTTCCTGAGGGATACACCCTTTTATCATTATAAGAATGCCTTTTTTTGTTTCTGGTAATAATTTTTGTCTTAAAGTCAATTTTGTCTGATATTAGTATAGCCGCTCCAGCTCTCTTTTGGATACTGTTTGTGTGGTATATATTTTTTTCATCTTTATATTTTCGGATGATTTGTGTCTTTGACTCTGAAGTGTGTCTTCTGTAGACAGCATACAGTTGGATCATAATTGTTTTTACCCATCTGCCAACCTCTGCCTTTTGATTAGAGTAGTCCATTTACTTGAATGTAATTGTTAATAAAGTAGGATATGTATGCCATTTTGCTATTTGTTATTCTGTGTACCTTATGGTTTTTGTTCCTCTATTTTTCCGTTACTAACTTCTTTGAGTTAGATATTTTTCTAGTATACCATTTTTATTCTCTTGTTTTTTTTCTTTTACTATACTTTCTGAGTTATTTTCTTAGAGGTTGACCTGGGGATAGCTATTAACTTTTAACTTAAAAACAATCTCGTTCAAATTGATATCACCATAATTTCAATTGTTTACAAAAACTTTGCTTCAATATAGCTCCATTCTCTTCCCTTCTTTTTTACTATTCCTTTGTACTATTGCTTTGCACTACTATTTCTAAGGTACATCTTTATACATTATATCCATCAACACAGTTGTACAATTACTGTTTTTTGCAGTTGCCTTTCAAATCAAATAGAAAAAAATGTTACAAAAAATATTCATTAATTCTGTCATTCATATTTATCTATGTATTTGCCTTTACCAGTGCTCTTTATTTTTTCATGTGGATTCATGTTATCCTATAGTGTCTTCATTTCAGCCTGCAGGACGCCTTTTAGCATTTCTCGTAGGGCAGATTTACAAGTGCCAAATTCTCAGATTTTGTATATTTGAGAATGTCTTAATTTCTCCTCCCTTTTTGAAGCATAGTTTTCCTAGACAATACAATTCCTCATGACTGTCTTTCTTTCATCGATTTGAATACAGGTTCCCCCTACTATCCCAAAGTAGGGCATTCCTATGAAATTTTTCATAAGCTGAAATGTGGTAAAGCAAAGAAGCAATTACCATTAATTTATACAAATTTTTTTGAGCATTCCCAGAGCCAAAATTCAACGCACACGCAGTGTCTTTATTTCATTCACCATGACTGAAATACTTAGTTACATCCAGTTTCACACTAAGCTCTCTTAGGCTTTTCTGTTACCTGAGGACACATCTTGCTAATGGATAAACAAAATAAATTGAGATAAAGCGCAGATGCTCACAGACACAGTTCAAAGGTACACTGGCTTGATGCTGAGTATAGTTCTTAGGGAAGGAGCTTGGTGACACCACTCAGTGCTTGGGGTATACGCTGCCTTCATTACAGACTGATGCAGATCAAATGCTGAACGCTAGTTTTCCTTTTCGCCTTTTTTCATAAAAGTGAAAATCTTCATATTTCTTTCAGTTAGTGAAAAAAGGTATTATTGTATGTCTTTTGTAAAAGTAAAGTGGTATAATGCAAACTTTTGAAAAGTGGGGGATACCTATGTGTCATTCCACTGCCTTCTGTGGTTTCTGATGAGAAGTTAGCCGATTAATTTTACTGAGGATCTCATGCACATGAAGTCACTTAGCGACTAATGATTGAACAGCTAATGATTAAACAGATTTCCCTAAATGAACCAATAAGTCTCCCAGATTTTGCTGGGGGGTGGTGGGGTGGGGTGGGGTGTGTGTGTGTGTGTGTGTGTGTGTGTGTGTGTGTGTGTGTGTGTGTGACTTCAACATTACAGCAAGCCGTTTAAAACTCCGTCTTAACCTTCACCTCCTGCCTACACAGAGCCTCGAGGTCAGCTAGAAGTGAGAACTTAGGTCTTCTCAGGTCTTTCTTGAGAATGAACAAAGCCCTGTGCATGTGCGTAGGCTTCTAGATTCCCTGGTATAAGCAGGACCTTTACAGAGGCCCCTCTGGACATCTTGATCCCCAATTTTTCCCTTTATATTTTTTTGGTCAGCCGCTTGTTGGCCCTACCTGGTAATGGGGCCTTAGGCAGCCACAATGGTAAGAAATTACTGCTAATTATTTCTGAAAAATGTCCTGTGGGTAGAACTGTTCACACACTCCGAGTCAAATAAAGAGAGGCTCTGATAATGGGGCTTCCAGTGAGCTGTCAGACAGGTCAAATAGTGATCAATCTCTTGGATGAGGATTTGGGGAAGCTCCAAACCTGTTCTGTCCTCTCCTGAGATTGCTACTAGGCTGTGATTTATAAAGCTATCATAGTTGCAAGACAGTTGGCCTTCAAAGTTTCTGCAAAGCTGGAGAGGGGAGGATCGGATTATGGAAAGTCAAAATGTCACAAATCTTGTTGTTCTGACTGAGACTGACCTGCTTTTCTTTAATAAATACTCCTCGGATTGTTGTGAGCCTTTAGCTAATTTTCCGAGTTCTGAAAAAGTTGATTTTGATGGTTTTTGTCAATGTTCTTGTTGCTTTTGTAGAGGTGCAGGTTTTTGAGAGCCTTACTCCACCATGTTGAGTATCCCAAGCCAAATTTTTAAATATCGTTATTCAATATCTATCTTTGTTACTTCTCCCTATTCAACCCTGCCACTTACTTTTTCTGTTTTAAACATTTTCACAATTCTAGAAGATTGTTTTTTAATCAACTTAATGCTTACACATAATTAAAAATAGTAAATAATATCACTTTGTATTATTTTCTTTTAACTGTATTCATCTCAGCTATCATATTTTTAATTTCTAGGAGCTCTTTATTGTCTTCTAATTATTTCTAATTCTGTGCATCTTATTCTTGTTTTTATATCATCTTAAACTCTCTGAAGATACTAATTACAGTTACATTAACATTTTTTCTAAATCTTGCATTACCTCTAATTCTTTATGGTTCTTTTCTTTGGTTTGTTTTGTTGCCTCTCTGATGTGAACAAAGTCTAATGATCTTTGGTTGTTCAGTCATATTTAAATTATAAAGTGTTTTATTCTAAAAATATAATTAGAAGCACTGTATATATGGACAATATTTATAAACTGGTGGGATCTACTGCAGAGTGATCAATGTCAATACATAAATACACCTGGATTGATATTTACAGAAAAGAATTCTCCAATGTCTTACACGGTTGCTGAGAAAAGGGCTTCAGAGTCACCTTCTGGCAGATGTAATCCCTTGTTTTAGACAAATGCCTCCCCTGTCCTCTGCTTTGTCTGGAGTCTCAAGTCTCTGAAATTTCTTGAATTCATTTCTCCGAAGATAAAGTTTGGCCTTCATCCTGGGTTGGAGATTTGTCACTTAGCTATCCAAATTGAGAAAGGGGGTCCTACTGCTTCACATATTTCACATATGATTTTCGATCAATCAGTTGTTTTCATCTTCTCTACCATCTGTGATATCTGGAGCTTCCAAGTCTAGCCTGAGGAAATCTTTCAAGTGTTCTGCTATTACACTACATTGAAGGTAATTTGTTTTTCAGTTTCCTCTGTTGTATCTTGTCAATTTTCTATCACTTCCTGTTTTCCAGGATTTTGTTGAAATTGTTGATGTCTCAAAGAGATTCCCAATCTCTATTCCCTTTTGGGCTAATATTACCATTTTTTTATTAAACCAAAATAATTTCAGAAAGCTCATGAGAAAGAACAGAGATAAACACGAGTGGTAGACATCTCTGCATTAAAGAGGAGGCCTTCTTTGTGAGGTTTAGCTCTTCTTTTTCCAGTCAGTTAGTGATTTGGCAGCATTATCATAATACCAGCTTTGAGGGTCAGATACATACGCACACCATACATACAAGTAGTATATACACCAAATAACTCCTCTCATGGGTATGCAATATAATTTTTAATTATCATCAACTCATTCTTATAGGGGGCTGATAAAAGGTGGCTTGGGGCCAAGTATAATCACCTTTATTACAAAATGTTAAGACACTCACAGTTAGTCCATCATGGCTTCAAATCTTGGCTGTATGATTTTGGATACTATAACCTCTGTAAGAACCACTTTCCTCATCTCTAAAATGAGCAAAATGATACCAATTCCATAGACTCTTTGTGAGACCTAAAGAAATGAATGATATTAATGAAAAATGTAGCATCTCATAAGAATCTAAGAGATATTGTTTTTTGTTTCTTTTTTTCTTCCCTCTACTATGGTGGAGGGAAGATGTAAAAATGCAGGAAAGTTACTAACTTCCTTCATCTTGAAGGCTAGAGAATTCAATGATCTAGTTGCATCTCCTTGTTGCCTGTGAGAGAGAGAGTGTGTGTGTAAAGCTAATGTACACTTTCACACCCAGGCTGTAGTACTGTACATTTAGGTTTCAAATGAGATTTCTAACCATAACTGTAATTAATGTTAATGTTACCATTGGGTGCTGCTAAAAGAAGTAAGAACTGACTGTAGCACTAGTAAGTTCATGGCCATCATTACTTCAATTAAACTTTATTTTTAATCAAAAATTAACGTAAGTATCACCAATCTTAACTTTCAAATAAGGACGTATGACCCAGTCAGTATGTGCTGGTTTCACTGTCATCTGGATTTGGACATTTCAATCTAGCTCTAAGTAAAGCAACAAAATACTGTCACAGGCAATTTCAAGTGACAGAAGTCCATTCCCTTTCTCGACCCTAAATCAGGAATATAAAAATGACCAGAAAAGCAAGATACACAGGAGCTCTGTCCAGACGTAGATGCTAAGCTCTCCGAACATCCGGTGAGGCAGGCCACACTTCCCAGCACCGTCTGCGGACCCACAGGAAGCAGGGCTGGATCTTCTTGTCCAGGCCCATGAGGAAATACAGCTAAGGCGAGGCAGCTCTGGCTTGCAAGGGTCACAGAAGCAAAGCTGTGGCTGTGCAATTATTATGGTAAAAGGATGCCAGGAACTCAGAGGGTGTGTCTTGAATTCTGAAGCACACATCCCTGTTACAACATGCCTGGGCCACACGGGATTTTCTTTAGTCTCACGGGAATCAATTCGAGGAAGGCAACATGTTTCTATGTAAAGAGGCCGAACTCTGGGCTTGAGATATCTGAAAACAGCTGGTCAAGTGGGACTGGTTTGTGTAATGTACCACATCCCTGGCCTTGCTCTGATGGGTGGAGAAACTATTTCTAGTGGGAAATCAACACACTCTTTCTTCAGAGCACGATCAAATTAATTCCCTCTGTTACCGCAGCATTCTTATTATTCCCCTAAAGCCCTCCTCCAGTAGAAAAAGGGGCAAAGGACAAGAAGGAAACACAAGACAGGATTTCAGATGAGTTTAAGGTTGTAACAGAGGGACAACAGAGTACCCTTCCCATTCTTTCCTTTAGGGCTTAAAGTAAATCTAGTTTGAACTAGACTTTGAAACAAGCTCAGTAAGATGGAGGGAGAGCTGGAGCTTTATACGGTAATTCTTTTGGGTGGTGTCAGGATGTAATCAGAGAACTGTCAGTTTAGTTTTCTGTATTTTAAAGATGTTTAATGTGACTGTGTCTAAATCCTATACTACATAAACATAGAATGACTCATTTATCAAGTATTGTTTGGGAATTAAGGTGTCTTTAACCCACAGAAATAGGCTCATAGACTAACATAATTCAAAAAAGTGGAAATCTGCAGGAAGCCTTTAGAAAGGACTTTGTAAGAAGAACTTGACAGCAACCAGATTAGATTTATAAGGAGTTTAAAAAGTATCCTATCTCTTTGGGAACCCACCAGATTTCCATTTGGGGCCTACTTCAAACATCAGGACTCTTGGGGGACTTGGGATAATAATAGTGATAAGAGCTATTTTCTTAAGCTCTTGCTATGTGCCAGGCACTATTCTAAGACATGTAATCCTCATATTGACCTTATGAGGTAAATACTATTATCCCCATTTAACCAGTGAAGAAATGAAGGTACAGGTCGAGCAAGTCTTCTGATTAATATAGGGGAATGTCTGGCTGCCCGTGCCTAGAACTCTTTTTTCTAGAAGCCCGAGGAAAAGTGAGCCCACCAGGCGGCCACTTATGGGGGTCTGATCTGAGGGGTGCCAGGAGGTCCCTAGTCGAAATCTCTTCCCTCTCACTGACCTGTTAACGTCTGAAATTCTCATTAGAATCATATATTTGACTAAATCTGTGTCTTCAGCTGGTCTCCCTGGTTAACGTACACACATCGCCAGGCAGAACACATTCTCCAGAATGAGTCATTAGATAATCTTCCCTGAAACGCAGGATTCTGAAGCTGAGAATACAGACAAATATTGACCATCAAAGGGGTCAGAAAACTGTCCAATGTAAGATGTTTCCTGGTCTGGGACAGGTGGACAGGGCCCTTTGTGGGGGTCCAACACAGCCTGGCACTGAGACCCCAAAGGAAGGAGATGGGTGGGTATTAAGTCTGTCATCATGCTAAGTTAGCCCTGCTCAGAATCATTAGGGTTTTCCTCCCCAGGTATCATAATTCCATAGGCACTTTTTTTTCTTAATGTTGACTTAACTGCACTATGGGAGTATTTGCCAGTCACACAAACAACTAGCTTTCCCTCTCTTTTTGCCTCCCCACACTCTGAACATATCTTTGTTTTTCTGATCATGTAAACAACACATGGTCACTAAGAACAATTCAAGCAATACAAAGAGTTATGAGGAATAAAGCAAACCTGCCCCTTCTCAGCAATTCTGGGTGAGGGAAACTTTATGTCAGGAACTACAGAGCAGAGTGTGGGGGTCTAAGTTCCCTTCTCTTCTCTCCCCTAGGGCTCTTCAGAGGTGGGATAGGAGGCAAGTCCAGAAGATCTGGCCTTCGAAAGTCCTAAACTCTTTCTGGTCCCATGCCTTTCTAATGTCAGCTTCAATCTGTCACCCTTCTGCTCCCAGGCTTCTGCTAGACAGGAACCTGGCTTCCGGAATGGCACACAGCAACCTTGGCCCAATTAGAAAGCACAACAATGTGAAAAGCCTCTTCTTTGTTCCCCCAGGGTGCACATCTTAAATAACAGCTCTCCATTTTTCTCCCCTAAGGAGTTAATCACGTTTTAGAAATAAACTAGAGCTCTGCCTAATTACTATTGGACAAAAGCTTTTATCACAAAGACAAGAGCCCACATATTGAAGTTTCCTTCAATGCTCAGGCAGAGTTTTTCTGAAGAATGAGTTAGAAGTAACAACCCTAATGACACTGTGGGTTCCTGTAAACACAAGCAGACGGATTCGCCCCTACAGGAGCCAAGCTAGAACTCTGTAGGGACTGAGATACAGAAGAGGAAGAAAGGCAAGAAAAAAGAGAATGGAAGCAAAAAGCAAAAACAAAAACCAGGTTCAGCAACAAAAAAGCCAGGAGACCTTAGTCCTCTTCTTCACAGCTGCAGAATCTCGGGCCATCAGAAGTCATATGATGAGCGAGCGTGATCTTGGGGACAGCATGGGGGATGGGCCTAAAGGCATCTTATTGTTCTGAGCTTGGATTTATTTAGTGACCTGGGGCAGTTTCCTGAGTCATCTTCCCTTTAAAAATCAAGATCGAGAGGATCAATTAAAGTTGGCTTCATTAAAAGACATTAATAAACAAAAACTATATTTAAAGATCCATTCAGTCCAGACCAGTACAGAATAACCTTTCTGGGGTATTTGTATGTTTACTTTGGCGTTCCTGGGTAGAAGAGGTTGGACAAGGTTAATGAATGATGAAAAGCAAAGCATGGCTACAATATTAATAGACTAAACCAGCTGTTTCTGAAGTAAAGCTATTGATTGCTATTTTTCTAGCTTGGATCAAAGTTGTTTGTTTGTTTGTTTGTTTTTTAAATAATTAATAGAATACTTAAATTCTTTCTGATATTAGTTAAGTAACACAATATTTCATTCATTTTAATGTCATCATCCTCTCTACTACATTTCTGTATACCCATAACCATGAAATACTATGCTGCTATGAAAAAAGATCAGTAATTATGTTTACGTGGAACGATTATCCATGATGTATAGATGATTTAAAAAGTAGGTTAGAGAACATTATATATGGTAAGCACACACATTTTCACACATGCATAGAAGATTATATACTGCTGGAGAATTTCTCTCCTACTCTGTAGTATTCTATATTGCTTTTTTTCCCCTGCAACAAGCATGAATTATTTTTAGATTTTTCCATTTCAGAATAAACTAAAACATCCTCTCCCTCATACAGGTAGGGAAAGTCAAGTTAAAGAAAGAGTGAGTGCTCTGCCATACTCAGCCATCAATCTAGCCAGGATATGCAATTCGTTGTGGCCAGAAATTCCCTGTTGAGCAGGAATAGACTCTAGTTGAATGCCACTGAAAGCAGATCATGCCAGAATAAAAATACAGATCCTAAAAAGGGCAGACACACTTTGCAATTATATAAAACCATATTTACAATAAGTATAAGCAATGGTTACTTAGAACTGAATGACTTATTTCATGTTATACTAATTCAACAAATGTTTACTGAGTACCTTCTATATCCCAGGTACTGAACTAGATAATAAGGAAAACAAAGATGAACATGATGAGGCCCCTGCCCACAAGAAGCTACATGGCCAGCTTTGAAGTAATCCAGAAGGCCCCAGGAATCCAGAAGATGACACATGCTGAAAAATACACTCACTTCCCAGCTCTTTGCCTTAGGGTGAACAGTAATCCTTGGCTTTTGTGGCTTAAACGCCTGTACTTTCAACTTTCCCAGATCAATCTGTAAACGAAGTATCCCCGTAGAGTATATGACTCATATATCTATATAATCTTAAAGTGCATTTTCTCTCTCTGTCAGACACACAAGATGCCCTGCATATAACCCAAAAGTCCTCGCCACTGGACTACCAGATTTTTAACTCCTTGAAAACCATTCCTGGCTCTCTAGTATCTGCTTTTAAACTCTTCAGCAGGTCCTTCTCAACCTGGGCCAACTCACTGCTCTAGTCTCATCTCTCAACTCACCCGTTCCTGATCACTCTCAAACCTGACTCTGCTGATTAAACCTGGCAGGCACACCTTTACTTGGGCTCTCCTCTCTTCCCTGAAAGAACTTCTTCAGAGCCCAGCTCAAAAGTCGCCTCCTCTGTGAAGCCATCCTTCTTCACCTCTTTCTCTGTCTCAGACAGGATCAGTTATCCCCCCTCTTCTCTACTTTAAGAAGTTCTGGTTACAGAATAAATAGGCTCTTACTCAGCCCATTCAAGTTGTTAAAATAATGAAATACTGCCATGCCATTTGGCAAATAGCTGCTGTTCCTAAGGCCCCCAAAGGGGGTTGCTTCACTAGCCTTAGGACCCCCTACATGATCCATCAACTAAGGGTCACAGTGGAGGGGGTATTCCAAAACCCCTTTCCCCCAAAGCCTGGCATCTTCCTGCCTGGTCCCTTCCTGTGCAGGACCAGTTAAATATTTTCATTATCCTCCTGCCCATCACACTACATTATGGTTAGTGGTTCCTAGGCTTGCCGATCCAGCTAGATTTTGAAAATTATGTTTTATTTGTCTGCTTTTTCCAGAGACTCGTCTAACACACAGTAGATGTTCAGTAAAGGCCAGGTTGCTAAATGGCCACAGTTCCAAAATTATCACTAATTTCACTTCAGTTACTTATTCGATGCCACTTTTGAACTGGAAAGAATATTTTACAGCCCATCATTAATGATTAAGTGAGGCTAAACCAGAAAAAGTTGTATTTTTGTCATGGAAGAAATGACATCAAAAACTTTCATAAAGCTTAATATGTGGCAGAGAAGCCATAGCTAACAAAAACCTCCAAATGGTTTTTTAATCGCTTTTAAGTCATTAGTTTTTTTAACTTACCCTTTATCCGAACCTTTTCAAAGAGCCTTAGAAACCAGAAAATGTAAGTTTGCTGCACTTAATGTAAGTTTCATGCATTTTTCTCTCTACAGTAGTGGAGATGAAAAATGAAAAGGTCAAAAGAGAACCAAGGAGAGAAAAAGCTAACGTGAAAGGAAGAAGAGGAGAAGCAAAGGAATCATCTAGGAACTAGGAAGGTGGACCTGAATAATCAAAACTGGTCTCTACCTAGTGGGAGGATATAAATACCAATTTAATAATAAAAGTTCTCATTATTAGAATTTTCTGGCCTCACATTTGTACATAACTATAAACATCTAATATGTGTATTATTCAGCACTCTTTCTGTTGCAAGTCACAGACATGCAACTGAGACTAAACAAACAAACAAAAATTACTGGCTTACATAACTGGAATGTTCAGGGGTGACTGACCTCAGGCACAGTTGGGCCCAGTGCCTCAAATGATCTCAGAGCTTCCCTTTCTCCCTTATGGAATATCCTCTCTCAATCTCTTAGTTTTGTTTCCCTCGGGGTTAGGACTTCACTGCCATTCTCCACCGGGTTCCCTCTGTACAGTGGCAAAGATGGCTACCAGGAGCTCCAGGGGTATGTTCCACCTAATTGGCGACCCAGATTGTTCCAGCAAAGTCCTGGGTCTACTCTAAACGGCTTAGCCTGGGTTAACTGACTACTGCAAACCAATCTCTAAAGGAAGGGCATGAGATCCTTCCACTGGTCAGATCTCTAGCCAGTAAGTACATTCAGCCCTACCTGAATAACTCAGGCTGAAAACCTAGATGCAAACCATGGTACATAGCCTCACTTTTCACCGCCTCCGGAGTCCACTGGCTTGATCTTGGCACTTGATCAGAATCTCCTCCTCCAATTCCTTAAACTCTTCTCAGTCCAACATTACATTTGTTTTCCCTCTACGGTACAAGCTCAGTAGGACAGGTGATCTCACTTGTTCGCCAAATTGATCACTTTCTATATACCTGTTCATGATTTTGGAAAAGTCCTAATTCTAGATTTCTCAATATAAGAAATATAACTTGAAAATGCCTCATTACAATTTAAGGTGAGCCAGCAATTAAGATTGCTAAGTATACTAATTCCAATAATTTTATTATACTTGGCCCAGTGATATAGACTGAGGAGGCAGGAACTCAGGAAAGCCAGTCGATATTAAGTTATGTCTGCAGAGTTGTACCTTAAATTTAGCGAATAATAAAGAACAACAACTAACAATCACTTATCTTCTTTGTGCCTTAGTTCTCTCATCTGTGAAATGGAGATAATAGTACCTACCACAAAGATGTGATCGTTAAATGGATGATTACATGTATAATGGTACACAGTTAAGCACTTGGTAAGTGTTAGCTGCGGTTGTTACTGCTGTTAAGCATGACAGCACCGGAAGTCAGTAAATTAGTGATCTTACTGGTCCTTGGACAAATACAAGATCTTTTCCTTTTGAAAGAAGGAAGATTTAAGAGAGCTGACCAGGAATACGGATTTAGAGCCATGTGCAGCTGGGAAGACAATTCAGTGATCTCTTCCCCCGACTTGTCCCTTTGTTTGTAAGCCTCCTCAGCCAGCACTGCAAGCATAGTGTGACTGTGGAAAGAAACTCTGTTGTTCTAGTTTGCCGTTGGCTTTGGGTTCCATAACAAGGGTCTCTGCCTACCTCTGGACCTCATAAACAGAGAGTTGAGAGGAAAAATTTGCCAAAGTTCAATTGCATATCAAAGAAAGCCACAGAGCCAGAGAGCTCCCTGAGGACCCACATAGCCGCTTTGTCTACTGCCAAGCCATGGCCCTAATGCATGGATATGTCTGTAAGCCAAGAGCCAAAGCCACAAAGTTCCACCAGTTTATTTAGCCTTGGCATTTCAACGTACTGAGGGAACTGTTATTTGGGTTGTTGTCTCATTGTTAAGGGGTAAAAACAGAAACATCCCCGTCATCGGAAAACTGGTTTACTAAAATCACCACCACTACCCCAACCCCACCCCTACCGTGAGAATAGCTCCACTGTCCTGTGTGACGAAATGGAGCAAATGCCAGCTTTTCCCCACTGGCGAGCCCTGATTTCTTTGCGGCCATTCTTTCCCACGGGCTGACTTAGATGGGTCAATTTCTGCAGCCCAGGGTAGGCGCAGCCCAGCAGCCAACATCACAATGCTGAATCTGGGAATGGGGTTCCCCTCTATGCCAATCCCTGCTCCTCTAAAATGAAGCACTCTTGATGGTTTAATTTCTATTCCAATAGCTTTCCAAATCTTCCCTAACATCTTTCCCCCTTAAAATTTATAAACAAAAGGATTCTTCATTCCTTCCACCCCTAGGATTTGCTTGTTTCTTCAAAGAGTACCCCCAAATCCAGTGACTACAACTTTTCTCCCTGGACACCATGATGTTTTGAATTCTAAAAATATCCCCAAATGAAAAGCTACATAAAGGACGTATGCAAGAAAATTCCGAAGTTACAAATAGGAGCTTGTCATCTTTGGAGAAATTTATTTCATGTTAAGTCTACAAATACATGTTGGGCATCTGCTCCGTGCACTTTGCTGGGACTTTTAAGAGTGAGTCAGCCCTGCTTTCTAATTTAGCTGAACACCTAATAGGGAAAAGGCAGCAGGTAACTGCATTTAAAACCATATGCAATGGGAACTCGGAGAGACACTTTTTCATGCTGGTTGAGAAGAATGTAAAGAAATGGTATCACCAAGGCCCGGCCGTGAAGGAAAAGTAAGATTTCTTTAAGTGAAGGAATTCCAGGCAGGTAATACAGTATGAGAAAAGAAAATAAAGCTGGAAAGTTCTACACACTACCACACACTGCAAAATAATTTAGAAACATCTAAATTATGAGTAAATGCTAAATTATGAGTAAAGAAAAGGTACCTAGTAGACGTACTAGTAATACTTCTTATCTGTGAATTCTGTTTGAATGTTCAAAATTCATCTCTCCCTAGAAGAGCTTTTATTGTTTGAAGCACGCGGTTTTGTTTTGTTTTGTTTTTAAATAAACTAATGTTTTCAGACAGGAAAATGCAGTCCTTGAGAAGTTACTTACACGAGCCTGGGCAAAGGTCAGTGTCCTGAACTCTGCAAGTGGCCAGCCTGGAGGCAGACCTCAGAATTCCCATTTTCTGCATTACCATCAGACCACCCTGCCATCTAATAAAACCAACCCCATGTCTTGGTTTTGAACATTCAAAAATGGAAAGCAATGTGACAGGTCAAAATCTCAGATTCCCTTCGCTTTTTGATTACTTGCAAATCCACATTGGGCTCACATATCACTCTCTTCTCATTTGTCAGCATCTGAATTTGTTTGGTTGTCGTGTGAGTGATGAAAACTTAAAAGCTACGTTGATATGTACAGCATGTGGAAAACCACTCCCAGGTTCTCTTTGCCCTGGAAAGGCCAGAGGTACATGTACACATTCTTATGCACCCAAACAGTCCTATTCGTCCACTTGTGCACACACTCAACATCACTAGGCATTCGTTTAAAAAACACAGAGTACTGTGTACTGACTTGATGGGAAGCCATGGGCTTAGTTCTCAGACACTGGCCAAGAAGAGATGGATCCAACTCATCCCTAGACCACAGGAAAAATACTTTCGACCACAGAGCTGGCTGCAAAATATTCTTTTTGTAGGAAACAAAATGTTTCCAGCCCTAAGATTTTTTTAATTTTTTTTTTATTTTGGTCTTTTCACTGTTATTGAGTAGGAAAGGCAAATGCTTAAGCAAGAGGCCAAGTAAACATCTAAGGAAACCAAAACCAGGCTCCTTTGCTGGGAGAGTGGAACACATGGTGAATGAGAAGCACGCCGGACAAGCTTTGGGGGCACAGCAACCCAGACAATTCTTTAAGTATTTATGAGCCCAGTTTAATTCCACTCACTGCAACTTTACTTATTAACTAAGTAGACTTGGACAAGATACTTCACTTTTCCAAGCCTCAGTTCTCTAAGTGTCAAGTGTAAATAATAATAGTATCGATATCATAGGTTACTGTACAGAACCAATGAAACATGTAAAAGTTGCACAATGCCCAGCACATCGTAGGCACTCAAGAAATAGGCTTAGTGAAGGTAGGTTCTGTAACTCTTAAAGGTCACTAGAGGACTATTTTTGTAGACTGTTAGAATCCAATGATTTCCTAGAGATTAATATCCCAGCCCCCATATTTTCTAAATAAGGAAAAAGTCCCAGAGAGATGAAAAGGTGTGACCAAATCATCCAGTCAGCAGGGCCGGAGCTGAAACCCTGCCGAGCAGGATGCAAAGAGTAAAAAAAGTTAAAATACTTCACATTACAGAGAACATAATTTGCTGTCAGTTGTCAGTGGATCTCAGACTTTAGAGTACTATGAATCACCTGAAGAATAGATACAAATGCAGATTTCTAGGCCCATTCCTAGTACTGCTGATTTAGTTTGGGAAGGCCCAGGAATCTGAACGTTTAACAAGCTCAGCAGGTGGATTCCAAGAAGTATTCCTCTGACCTTTGGTGAAGAAACATTACAAGGGGAAGTCATCAGCCAAATAAACAACCAAGCAGAGTACCACGGTTGTATCCTAAGGTTTAGCACAAATAAATGATGTGGCATGCCCTACCATAACTAATGAAGAATACTCCCATCGTATAAAGTAGTAAATGAGATATAGAATGGCACTGATTCTTCTTCTAGATCATTAACTATTTTATAGAAGAGGAAACTATGACTCAGAGTTGTTTGCCCGAGATCACATATTTAATTAGAGTCAAAGCTAGAACTTAATTCGAAAATATCATCTGTTTCACAATGGAGAATCTTTTTTTCTAAGTGCCTAGAGGTGAAGACAGTGGTTTATGTACATATGTTTTATGCCAGAATTCATGCATCCATTTTAATCCCTGAAAGAATTAAAAATGTCACCCATTTACAAATGGAAAAATTTCCCCCTATTATTTCTGGGCCTATGATTCATTCCATCAGCCCCCTTGTAGGCTAAAAGGAAGAAACTTGGTTAGAAGCAAGAAGTAACAATGCCATACAATGCTGGACATTTCAGAGACACTGGAAACTGTATTCGCATTGGTTGGTGTACACCACCTTTCTTTTCATTAAACTCCTACCCTTCTCATGTAAAACATACACCTGACCCTGAGGTCTATAAAGTTCTGTATGTCATCAAATAACCACACAAGTATCTTAGTTAGTGGTTACTATGCTAAAGATTTGGGACCTTCTTAGACACAGCCCACATCAATCGATATAGGATTGGATTCAGAGTTCTCCAAAAGATGGAGTTTCAGCTATTCCCTGTAGTGATGGAACATGAAGAGTCTTTTAGCAATTTCTGGGGTTTTGTTCCCACAGACTAGAAATGACGATTACTTTCTACTTTTTGGTCCAACACTAAAGGATCTGAGAAGGTACACAAGTATAGCTCCTCCGCTTCTACTTTTCTGTGAATGAATGCTTTAAGGCAACAATAATCTTCATCCCCTAACAGAGGCTCTTCTGAAAAATACTATAAAATGTAGGCAACATATGGAAGTGAAAGCCATGGCCTGTTTGAAGGAATCAATAACATATTCTTCAGTTGGATGATGCCAATCCTCATAAGAATCTCAGGATGCTCCAATTAAATCAGCAATGATAGCCTTAGAAAAGATTAGGATTTAGGTCAATCTTAACAATCATTGTCCTTGGCCAAAGAAGGGAACTGTAGAATTCTTCTTATAGAATCAGAGGTGGAAACTGAATTAGAATCCAAATACACACAGCTAATCACGTAACCATCCTGGCCTTTGGAGCTGCTCCTCGGCTCCATGTCATCAGTGCCTTCAGAGAAGACCAGCTCCTCTTCTCCAATGTGAACACATTAAAGGATGGGGGCCTGCCATGCTTTCACCAAGGGAGGGGCAGGGTCTGCATACATGTATCTAGACCCTGGAACTTTCAACACATTTCTTTTAAAGGAAGTTCTATTAGTTTCAAACCCCTAACCCCCATGAGGCATTATTTCTAGCCATTAAAATGTTTCCTGAGCTTAGATACATCTGGAAAGTTTTGGAAAATCCCACAGGAAGAAGACTAGGCCAGGAGAGCTCCTTTTCTCATGCCATTCAGGAAGCACTACACAAATGTTTGCCCTCCAAGACAGCCCAGCCCCAAAACCCAACTCTCAAGGCTGGACAATCACGGCAGACAGAGGAACCCTTTGGGGAATAGGGCCAATGGAGAATATTTGGTCTTACATTAACCATGTGAGACCCTGTCAGTCAAGGTCTGTCAGAAAAACAGAGCTCACCCCAGGTAGTTTAAGAGAGAGAATTTAATGTTGGGAACTAGTTGCAAATGTGTTGGAAGAGCTAAAAGGAAAAGAGAAGAAAGTGAGGCAAACCAAAGATCAGCAGCAGTACAAAGCTCCACTGTCCCTAGGGCTGGAGGCACAAAGGAAGAGGCGCTGTTACCAGAGCCCAGAGGACGGAGTTGCCCAACTCCAGCTCTTTGTGGAGCTGAAACCGCAAAGGGATCATGAAGGAAGAACTAATGTTACTGCCTGAGACACTACTGGAAGCAGAGAGAGGGAGGCAGGAACGCATGGCTTCTCCCATATTCCTGCCCTTCGTCCTCTCTCCAGGGCCTCAAACTAAGCGGAACCAGTGGAAAGGGAGCCAGGGAAATGCAGATTGTTGGGTCAGTTCCCTGTGGTACCAAGCAGAGCAGGGGAAAGGCAGAGAGTGGACCTAAAAGCAAAGGAACAACTGACCGGCATGACCCACTAAGGCAGGGATTCCTGATTCCCAATTTATACATGGAAATCTTTTAGAAAACCTTGAGGGCTAAACTGGTAGTTCTCCAAATTAGTTACCGATTCCTCACCCATGGGCTATAAGTTTGCCAGAATTCACTGAAGAGGGGGACACAGCTATCCACGGGACCCTCTCCTCCCCGAGTGCTCACAAAGCTAGTTTGCATCCTTCACTTTGCCCACTAGGTGATTCCAAACTTCATTTTCCACACATTCTGATAACCATCGTCCCTTGGTAGAAGCCAGGATTCTAAAAGCAGGAAATAGCACTAAGGGTGAAAAAGAACATGATGGGCTGGAAGCAAAGATGGTGGGGCGGAGAAAATTTTGACTTAAGATTCTGCACAATCATAAGAAATCCCTTCTGACCTCCAAGCTAATTCCTGATGGCAGTCATTGAGGTCTGGGTGGAAGAGTGGAAGCAGCAACACTGTCACATGAGCAGGGAACTATTCATGTCCCGAGCAGGGCTAGCTCTTGTGTCCCTCCCAGGCCTGCTCGCCCTCCTGCACCACCAGCTCATTCAGTGAGCGACAACCTCATCTACTCACTCACATCAGAAATGACTCCTCCTTCCAACCTCCTTCCAGATCCTTTCTCTCTGTGCTTAAAGGCTGCTGATCCTATCTCCTTACCATCTCATTTATCTTCCTTCTTTTCCATCTCAAAAATGGCCACTGCTTTGGTTCAGGATTTTTTTTTTTTTTTTTTTTGCATCTTATTGCAAATCTCTCCCAACCTGTATGGTAAACTCCTGCCTAAGAGAATCCTGTAAAGTACAAATCTGATGTCACAGCTCTGCTGGAAGTCTCTCATTGTGGCTTCTGAGAGCCTTGAGGATCAGGTTTGATTTGGCCTATCTTTCCTTTCCTTGCTTTATCTTTATATACACACCCCATTGGCCTGCCTCCACCCATTGTACAGACACCCACATAGCCTCTCCTTTGCAGTTCCCACCACAAAGCCTTTATTCATATAGCTTCCTCGGCCTCCTTTCTCTGAATCCTTCCCTGACTCTGCCTTCCCTTCTGAGTCCTGACCTTCCAACACTGATGCCCACACTACTCTGCCACAGTTCACTCAGTATCTTCCCTGTATTTACATGTCCGTCTTCCTCTACGAGCTGTTCTCCCTCTACGAGTATGATTTTTCAAGGCCGGAAATTGGGCTTTATTGGACTTCATATTCCCAACATTTGGCACACATGTCTACCCAGAAAAGATCTGAAAGTAGAAAAAGAGGATGGAGGGAGGGAAGGATGAAATGAAAAGGGAGTGTCCAACATAAAGAATACTTAATGGTCTAGTCTAGATAAAAATAGAAGAGTTATAAGAGGATTCATGCCTATGGTTAGAGCACACACAAAGGACTATTATTAGAATTACAGCCTCTAGAAGATTTATTGCTAAAGATTTCAAGCTGTAATGTATACCATTTCTTAATTGAGCAAAAGTATTAGATTTTAAGGAGATGAAAAAAGTGACCAAGACTTCACAGATGCTATAGCAGTCACTCAGTCAGCTTGTCTCAGTGGGTTTTCTTTGAAAATACTTGGCCTTTGGACAACCAAAACATGTAATGAGACCCCCTATGCACAGGGGTCCTAGAGATGAATGAAGCCTTTGGTAGAAATATCTGCTGTTTAATTTAAACTGAGATTACAGGCTGGTTCCTAAGAAGGACTGGCCTACTCAAGTCGATGGGATCAAATGCTGACAGACTGTTAGCAGAGCCAGTCACAGGGATCTAAATGAGAAGAGTCTAAATGAGAAGAGGGGGAGAAGGGTGGAAAAAGGTAAAGCTAGTGCCAAAATGGAACCACAAGTAGGAAATGGAGATTAGTCACAAAGAAAAGCCTCAGGTTCCCATGCAGATCAGTATAGAATACATCTAGAGAGAATACTGTATAAATAGCTACAAATAAGAGAACAGGTTGGTATAAGCATGGCTGTTGAAGGGTTAGAGGCCACATGGGATCTGCTGAAACTGTGTTTTAAGGAGGCAACCATAAGAGAACACAGAAGTGCCAGAGTTTTCCCATTTCACTAGACGTTGTTTGAATCTTCAGTAGGGTACTGGGATAATACTTTCAGAGAAGAACAGACAATTCAGAAAGGATTAAAAGGTAAACTATAAAACTGATTATTATGTGGGGTAAGTGCCTTCATAAGGAAAGAGTAAAGGGATAAATGTCACTTATATGTCATTTTGTATCAGCCACGAGGGAAGGGATGTCTTACCTGGTACACTACTGTACCTCCTGCCCCTGCAGGCTTTCACTGGAGGAGGCCATGGACAGGTGGGCACAGGTCTATCCCCACTGTAGGCCAGACTCCACGGAGACGCTCTCTTTCTATTTTGACATTAAATGCAGAACACTGAAGCCGAACCCAGAACATGGAAGAGATGCTGGCTGGAAAGGTCAGAACGTGGAAGTTGAGAGATGAAGTGTCAGCACATCCCATGACTAGTTGGCAAGATTCAGAGGACCATGTCCCATGGAGCTCATTCTTCCTCAAGAATGCTCTGTTGCTACATAGAGCCATATGGTTATGAGAAATAACTAATTATTTAACAGAGATAGAAAAAGCTCTCTCAAGTCAATGAGTCATTCCACTCTTTGAAGGGAGCATTCCGCCTTGTACAGGCATTGAAGGGGGCTGCACCACAGTGGTTAAATGGAGAAATTTTGTGCAATTAACTCGAAGTAGCGTGCATGAATAGTCTTATATTAACATGACATTCAATAGAGGATAATGGTTAAAAAACCCAGGGATGGGGGGACCCTTAGAAGCCAGGTGATTTGGAGTGATTTTTCAATGCTCTATAAACCTCAGCGTACTCATCTTTGAGGTATACCTAGTAATACCTATCTCATAAGGTTGCTGTGAAGCTTGAATGAGAACGTGCCCACAAGGCGCTTAGCAGAGTAATTGGCACAAAGCAAACTCTTAATAAATGATTGGGCAGAGAGAGTCAAGCACTTGGAAAGCCAGGGCTGTGAAGGCTTTGGGTGATTTGTGCTCAATCCCTTCAAGATATACTAGGTATCTCAGTCCTAACATTTTAAGGTTTATAATGATGTACCTCTTTCTGGAACTCTGACACTCAGAGAATTCTGTTACTTAGAGTCATGGATCATAATCCCAGCTCAACCTCTCACTGCCAGTTCTGAGTTAAGAATTCAGAAGGTAGGCAGTGGGCTACAGCCACTGTAGCTTGGCTCTCCAAAGGTGTTCTCATAATCATAGACCCTCTGGTAACAATAAAACAAGGGTCCAAGACTCAAGCACACATGCTCTTTGTCCTAGATGCCAGAACTCTTAAGCTCTGCCAAGCCAAGAAGGGAAACTTTCAGAAAGAGACCCTCTGTGGAAAAATCTGTGCTTCTAGCATTTGAACTCTAAGGCAGTTGCCAGGAACCATTGACTGATTTAAAAATCCAGCGAAGGTTATTGCATGTGGAGCGAAGGGCGACAGTGTAAGTAAGGAGTGAGTGTGTCAACTCCATGGTAACTGAAAACTCCAAATTATTTAGAGCAGCAAAACCCAGGAAAGCTCAATGACTTATATTGTTGATGACGACCACTCATGCACTGGATGATGTTTAGCTATCATAAAGTGTTATGGTAACATAATCAGACTCACATAAATTCAAATCAAATGCTAGGCATATATTTGATTTGTTTTCCCTTACACCTTCATCACGGTAATCCTTTGTCTGCTTCCCATCCCCCTACACCTAATTTCATAAGCTATTAAGATTGTGGAATGGCCTGAGGCCCCACCCCACCCACTGCTCCAGTCAGGCTGAAATGCAAACCAGCGTTGTACCATGCCGTGACCCTCATGCCAGAGCAGACTCCTGGAGAGAAGCAGAGGCCACAGACCCAGGCAGTGCACCACCTCAGGCAACCACACTCCCCCAGCAACAGCAACCAGACTATAAATTCTCGAAGCTGGATCTGCCTCAGCTACATGTGTGACAAGCTGTGCTTTTCAAATCATACACACAGACAGGGCAAGGAGCAGTTATGAATCACGGTCACATGCCAGGAGTATTTCTAAGGCAAAAATAGTGGAAAGAGCAAGAGAAAAAGCAAGAAGCAGCTCATCATCTTCTTCCTGACTTCCCTGTCTCAGAGTGGAAGGTGCTATTCTAATATGTAATTCAGTAAGCTTTGGAGGTAAGCTAAATGACATTCTAGATCTAGTCATCCTTTGGGGAAAATCAGAGAGAAAGTTAATAAGAACCATTCATTGCAAGCCAAAAGAATCATCACTTAGTCAAGACTTCATTTTCCAGCACCTCATTTTAATCCTAAAAGTTTTTAAAATATGCCTACATCTCACAGAACATGGTACAGCAAAAAAGAATTTAGGTTCTGGAGTTACAGAAACTTGGTTTCAAATCTTGATACTACTACTGAATACAAGTTATTTAATCTGCTAGCCCAGTTTCTCTATTTGTAAAAAGGGCGATGATAAGATTCATGCAGAAGGGTTGTTGTGAGGGCAAATGAAATAATGCACAAGAAAGGACGGACCACATGCCTGTAACCATAGGTGCTCAATAAATCGAATTCCCTTCTATCCCTAGAAAATAAAGGAGGCTTAAATTAGCATTGCCTAGAACATTGGAACTGAGCAATGATGCTCTTTATTACCAAACTATGGGGCTCTGAGATGGCAGGAAATGGGTCCCCACACAGGCTGCCTCCTGCCTCTTGCCTCCTTTCCTCTACCTCCCACTCTGACACAGACTCAAAAATACAATAACCGCAAAGCCTCTCTCGTGCTGAGAAGACCAGACAAAAAAGTCCAGCAAACTCCAGTTCTCCCAAACCACTGAACACCTCTAACCCATGAAGATAGGTTACAGGAAGCTCAAGATTTAAGAGTGAACCTAGATAGGCACAAATGACCACTTGCAGGAGAGGGCCAGAGAAATCAGCCCTGTTTGCAGGATGTTGTCAATAGGGAAAGTCCTTTGGTTGGGAAGTCCATGTTCATAGTAAAATTCAACTTGGAAAAATTCACTTATTTACATGTTTGGGCCCAAGAATTTAAAATGCTGACTTTTTATTTGGTAATTCATTGTAATGTGGGGGTAGGATAGTACCTTTTAAAAAATATTTTTTCTGCAGAGTTCTGTAGAACCTTCTCATGAACCTCTGAAGGTCACAGTAATTTGATTGGGCTTGGGGACTTTTTTTGTTCAGAGTTTACCTACTAAAAGTTAGCATGGTAAAGTGAAAATAGCAGCAGATGAGGAATCGAGAGGATTTAATTCTAGTTCCATTTCTGTTACTAGTTGTGTGACCCTGAGTAAGTCACTCCACCTCAATTGCTAACCTCCCCGCCTCTATAAAATGAAGGGGCCAGAACAGAGTGTGGGTTCAAGGACCACCCCTTCAACAACCACCGGATGTGCTTGCCCTCCCTGAATGGTCATTGGGGGCGGGGCCTGGGAATCTTCACTGTTAACAAACACCTGTGGTGCTTAACCTCACTGCAGTTGAGAATCACTGGATGAGATGATCTCCAGAGGGCATCTCTGACGGGACACTTTCGGATCCTAAATGCTTTGTTCTAGTGAAAGTTATAATTCAGTTTCTAGTTTATGTAGATACTGAATCCTTCTCTTCCCTTTGCTTTTTCTAACCAAAGATGTTGACCCCATTTTCTTCTCACTCACAGTTAACAAACCAAGGCTAAAATACAACATCCTGCCCAACCTTCATTCTCAAATGAGCCAAATAAATTTCAGTGTCCTTGACTCTCAGGTCACTGAGTGTCCAAGAGATCTCGTAGCTGTTTCCTATGTTGTTTTCCAACTGAAAACACTTGTCTTCCCCAGTCTGACAGTGAGGTCTTCAATTTGGTTCCAAAGCCAGTGTCTCTTCTGCTTCCTGCAACAGCTGAGATTTCTCTAGAATTCTCTCAGCCACATATTTGCCCTGGTTTACTTAGCAAGTTAGAGCTGGGAGGGTCACTGCATAAGGAGATTTGGTACCAGACAGTATGTAAAAATAAAACTAATCACAGCTAGAGGAGAATGACAGAGGTGACAAAATGCTGGTGAGATGAGTGACTCATTAAAGCAGAAGTCACCTAAGCACTCTGAGTGGACCAGTCATTTGGGTCCTGATGGTCGGAGATCATGATCCTCAAAAAGAAAATTAAGACATGGACTGTCTTCCATGAAAACAAGTGTATTCAATTTACAGAAGTATTCTTTGCTCACAGATACATCTCTGCCTTCTGGTGTTAAAGTAATTTTTCCTTTTGGTAGTGGTGGGAACACTTAATTTTACAACTCTACTTGATAAAAAGAAAAAGACATCTAAAACCCTATCGTGGTTCCCCCACCCATGTTTTGTTTTGATTTCGATTTGAACTTTTATTGACCCCATGGGGCTCAAAATCACCTAGGAAAAACTGACTCTCGCCCTCAGCAGATGTACATGGTCTGTTACAGCGAAAGCATCTGAAAGGGAGACCCCTATCTGAAGCACGGGAGCAATTGTACTGATGTATCTCTAACTGACAATTTCCAGTGGAACCTCTTCAAGGGAAAGTTTTTTCTATTTGAGCCAATTCAGAAGTAGTGATTTTTTGAGTACACTGACCTTTTTTTGAAGGGAGCTCCACTGAGGTTTTTGTTTTTGCTTTTTGTTTTGTTTTTGTAGGTGGTGGGAAGATACTGATATTCTCATATCGACTGTGGAGATAGAAACGGGAAGTGTGCCCCTTGGGTATCTGTGTTGTTCTTTCTCAGAGGGAGCCTATCTTTATGCTCTGTGAGTCTCAGTTCGCTGTATTCATTTGCTCTTGCTGTTTGCTTTCAGGTACGACTTCCTCAGGTTTGAATACATTTGCCTGGTGACCTGAAAAAATAATCATTTTAAATCACTCTTCTGGGCTCCCTTTTTATACATTTTCCCATTCTGATCCATACCTGTTAGAGTAATTCTGATGAAGAGTGTGGGCAGGGGGGTTAGATTTCACACTTGAGCAGCTCTGAAAAGGGAGTGAACATTCATACCCAAGGCAATGTACTTGGCTGGGATTCTCTGTTCTCTTTGCTATTTCTGCAGATATTTATGCTTAAAAAATAATTTCTCCCACCCTTGAAGCACAGCCAAGCTTCTCCTCTGGCTGGATCCAATCACACACACTCACACACAAAAAAGTCTCCTTCCCTAAAAACAGCAGATGAGCTACGGTAGAAAACAACAGAACAAGTATGGTGACCTGGAACCATTTTACAGAGGGAGAGGGGTTCATTTCTGAATGAGGGCAACTAAGCCTGACTTCTTCCTAGGAGGAATCTGGGAGCAGGGAAACACACAACTATAACTTAGGGCAGGGAAAACTTCATCTTCAATGTCCCTCTTTGGGCATATATGGATGTATGTCTGACATTCTTGACCCAATCTAACCTTCAGATTAGATTTGGGAAAAAAGATTCATCATCTTTACTCTAGTTCTTCAGTCTTCTGTTAAGCCTTTCCAACCACTTAAGACTTGTGGAAGATGGCAACAAAGATTGCTTATCCTTCCCCTCAGCCAAAGACCCCGCGCTGCCCGTTCCCTGACCGCAGCGCAGCACCCCTCCCTCACTCTGCCTGGGTCTGTCTGTGTCTGGGGCTCTGGCTTGCTTACACAAAGCAATTCCAACTAGGATTTCAAGGGAAGCTTGGTTCTCACTCTCCCACAGCCCCCAGCAGGCTGGTTCTACAAAAAGGTATTACTGTATTCAGTATTTTTACATTGTTTCTATATAAATATCTGCCTGTAATTGTCAAGATTTGATGCTAACCTTTTTAACTAACAATTACTGATACTTTAAAGGAACTAACTAGTAAACTGCCAAACTCAGTTGCTATGAGGGAAGAGCGATTCTAAAAAAGTAGTGTTTCCTTCTTCCTCAAGACTGGGTTCACATATGGATACGCAGAGTTTGAGGTGCCAAGCATTGTCCTTACCTCTGACGGTATACAGTAAGATTCAGTCACAGCACTCGAGGGGCTCATAATTCAGGTCTCGCACGTGCAAGACTAGAGACAAGTGGTAGGTGCAACTGTGGGCAATAGAGGGGAGAGGGGCTGATTAAGGCTGGGGTGTCAGAAAGTCTTCACAGTGATGGTGTCTGGGTCTTTTAAAGTACGAAATGGACACTGAAAGAACAATTGTATCACCAGAGAGGAAACACTGAATGCTTCCAAGATGCAAAACAACCTGGGACTTTGAAAGTCTAAGGGTTCAAGTAAGGATCAGGAGCTTGAGAAATATTATTGGCTCCTGTCAACGATTTACGCCTCTTATTAGTCTCTTCCCTCAAGTGTTCTGTAAAATCAGAATGCCTTCTAATAGAAGATGACAATATTGTCATAAAGTTCATTTAAAGAAACCTCCCATGTGAAAATGTCACCTCTTTCCAATTTGTTTAAATAAGAGAGTCATAATATTTATTTCATCAAGGGAGCTTGAAGCTTAGTTGGGATTAATTTACTTCATTACTCTTTCTAGGGCACTTAAAATTTATAATCCCATATGTGGTTTGTAGGAACAGACTTCATGAGGATTTGATGAGAAACGCTATGAATATTTCATCAAGTTTTTCATCGTTTTTTCAAGTATAACCACCCTCACTCTAGCTTCTCCAGTCCCTCATTATAATGTACCTGGTTACCACGAGAGTTTCCCAAAGGAAGGCCTTAGCCAATCCATTCTGGATGCTGCTCTTCATTAATTGACAAAGGACCTCCCTTTGCTGAAGGGCCCTGATCTCCTCTATGGGCAGTGGATCCATGATGCTCATATAACACCTATTGTTTACATGTTTATCTATTTCCCCAAGTACATTGTGAACTACAGGGCATCGAATTACTCATATTTTGAATCTCTTACAAGCATCTGACACAGTAAGTAGCAGAGAAGAGGTGATAATAAAGGTTTGATAAATGAATAGATACATACCCTCTGCTCTTGTCATAAGGGAAAAACCAACCCATGTTTTCTGAACATGTGACCTGCCCTCCTGGGCTTTTCTTCTTTCGCTGTTCACCCTCACCCCACCATCTTTCCTTTCCTTTCTCACTAAGCTCATTTGATTATTTCAGGCAGAGGTTTTCAACTTGGGCTACACAGTAGAATCACTCGGGGGAGCTTTACAAATAAAACATTTCTCCCCACCAGGAGAAGTTCTGATTTGATTCGTTGAGGTGGGGCCCTGGCGTTGGAATTTTGTAAATGCCCCTGTGACGGGTTTAAAGTGGTTTAAAATGATACTCAAGTCCTATCTTCTCCTGAAAAGACTAATGTGCCTCTGATGAGTTTACCTTGCTCTGGATTCAAAGCAGTTGCTGTTATAACCACTTATTAGGTAACAAATCAAACACTGCCTCGTGATAGTATCTCAGTTTTTTCTTTCTCTCCTGCACTTCATTTCGATTATTCATGAATGTGTATGTTTGTATACAAGTGTATGCGCATTATTATTTCGATCATCTCTCATACTAGACCAGAAGAGGTGGAAACTGTGTCTTCTACTTCTTTGCATCCCTATGCCATGTACATGGTGAACCAAGTTGTACTTTTGGTTATTCAAAAAAAATGAAACGAAACTAAAACAAAAAATCAAAACAATAACAACACAAATCAAAACAAACAAACAAAACCCTAAACACCTAGTTGAAGCCATTTAAATACTACTGTAAGAACATGTCTTGGTAAGAATAATAATGTTGCAAAAGGGTGGGGCAGGATTGAGGCAGAGTAGGAAAGGAGTAAATAAAAGTCGAATGGAAAAAAAGCTAAAGTAGTCCAAAAGAAAATGTTTCCCAGCTTCTTAAGAGAGGTTTTACAAACACTGAAGCAGAATAAACAAGAGAATTAACTTGGCTTGTGCCCTGATAAGGAGATTTCTTTCCTGGTTATATAATTTTACAATGTTTCCAGGGTGTAAAGAAAATAATCAGCCAGGAAGGACTCCTTCCCTTGGACTACACAATTCGGCTCTTGGGTTAATCAGTTCGAAGATCTGCTCAGCTTGACCTGACCCCCTTCCAGCTCTGTGATCTCAGACTAAGAGCCCTGGTGTAGAGCTCAATGTCACAGAAATGGGATAAAACATAATCTTCATTCCATAATCTTGATCCCTTGGTGTAGTGGCCTCTGCTTGCACATCAGGGGGAAAAAGCAAAAGAGAAAAAAAAGAAAAAAGCTAAAGCTGGTATTTTCTCCTAGTGGTTGGTGTCCCACAGGTCTGCCTACCCTGGAATGATGCAGGCATACTCTCCGACTAAGTAGTGCTATAAATTATTTGGAGTATTATTTGGAGCAATTATCTTAGACAGCTATAAAGTACTGTTTTGTGCATGTATCCAGAAGAGGTTTATTTTCATATGGCTTCTCTACTTTGTCATGACATAAGACCACAGGAAAGGCTCAGTGAATCACTAAGCGAGATAAGGTCATCAGATAGAGACACGTTTTCTTTATCAATCTTTATCCTAGTTATTAGGTTACAACTTTAACAACTGGTCCCAAAAGACACACATATTTCTACAGATTAAACACACATTCTTTTGCCTAGGTTGGCTATTTTAACACTTATCATATTTTACTTAAATTTCTCATTATGGTTTGAAAACATGATTCAAAAGCATTTAACTCTGCTCTTGATTGATAGTAACAAGTTATCCTTTGCAGATTAGTTAATACCACTGACCCATCTAACAGGATATGAGTTGATAGACTCACTGATCCATTCATGCTTTGCTCCTGGTTCTTCTCATGACCAGTGGCCTGCATTTGTCCTTATAAGCCAAGAATCAAGAGCCACCCAAATCCTCCAGTCACCAGAGACACAAAATAATAGCAGTTACCTGGACAGCCACTTCCTATTGACACTAATAAAATGGAAATGACCGGTTAGTTTATTAAAACAAATGGAAAAGAAAAATGTGGCTCTTACTTCTTTATCTAAGAAATGCTAACTAGAATCAGCCAAACTAGAATGTAGGAGCCTGGAATCCATGGCACCATATATAATAGACTAAATCACAAAATCAGTATGTGCCATCTAAAATCTAAAACAGAGACAAACTGTTAAGTTTTCAAGGAACAGGGCTAAGGATCCATGAAAATGACTGCATCAACACTGATTCACAAGAGCTTTTGCTTTTTCAAACAAGAGTTTAGGTAGTAGTGCTTGACAATCCTTATTGATATGCCTGATAGCTGCAAATGGGTTTAATTAACAAAATTTATAACCTAGGGTACAAACCAAAGGCCGTTAGATTCTACAGGAATATTTCTGGATGTGTTCCACTGAAAAGAGAAGTAATGGATTCAGAACCCAGGATACTTGAATCATCAAGAAAAAGACATCGCAGAAGTAATGAGCACGCCAGGGCCTGAAACTCAAGAATGTTCCTCTAAACGAAAACAAGCAGCTCCATCTTCTCAGAACATGGCTGACTCAATCATCAAGCTGGAATGTTATTTACATAGTCCCAAGCAAACCAAGAAGAATCCTCTCGTCTGTAACCAAGAGCACTCGGAAAGTTATGTCTGGAACAGGCAAAGGCTCATGTCTGTTGGATGATTCCTGACTCCTTGAAAAAGAGCCAATTTACCTAATGCAGGTAAAGGGCAACAATCCTCTTCCTGCCAACTCCTCCAGAAAGGACCACCAGCATGGCATTTCATGCTTTTTTAATTAATAACTTGGACTTATTATATTTAGCAAAACAGAGAAATCTGGGTTCTGAAGTCTGCCCTAGCCAACAAATCAGAATAATCTACCCTGTCTTCTTCCTCTTCCTGCTGTAGGAGAGGTCGTGATGGAACCTGGTTTGCACAGAGGATAAAGTTGAAGTTAGACATCAGGAAAAATAAATTTCCCAATTAGGAAACATCTTACTTACCAAAGGGGTCTTTTCTTTGGATGTGGAGGGAAGATTAAGAAAGGGGTAGAAATTAACTTTTCTGGATGGAAAGAGGAAATTCTCACTTGAGGCCAGGATAGAAACCATAAATAGGGAACTCTAAGAAAGTCATCATCTTTTTGGAGGTCTTTCTAGCATCATCCAGTACTTTAAACTACTGGCTTATGAGTTAATGCAAAAGTACCCAGGATCTGGGGAACAGTTTGTTCACTTGGCAAGGTCTTTTTTGGTTTCAGGTTTTCAAAGCATACTAACCTTAAGAAAAAGCACCATCACCATTTAATTTGTACATGAATTATCTAGTACTCAACAAACACCAGCTAAGTGAAATAATAATTTGCCCCTTACAGATGGAAAATTTGAGATCTCTAGAAGTGTGGACCTTGGTCCCTTATAAGCTATTGGCAAATATCAGGCGGCATGCTAACTCTCTCGGGTCTATTCTTATAGTTTTCTCCTGTGTGTGACTTGTCTCCACACTTCATTTTAACTGCTTTTGGGAAAGGCAGGGATGCTGGTTTCTCTACTTAGCCCCTGCTGGTGTTGGCCCAGGACACATAACGTGGCCAGTGCTTTCAGAAGATGAACACTCAGATTGTTAGGTACGTCTTGTTCTTGACTTTGACAGTCACAGAACATTATCAAAGCGCTCACCTGTCTTCTCTCTGAACCGAGGTATTGGAATATTAGCCGGGTATTCACACTGTGGCTCCAGGTGTTTCCTAGTGCAGCGGTCACACAGCTGGATCCGGAATTGCCTGAAATGAAGCAGGGCAAAACTAGGATTATAGATACCCTTTCTTGTGATGGCATTTCACATAAACAAAAGTCTACTCATTGCTCATTGCTCAGAAAGTACTCAGGGGCTCAGTTCATTACCATAGAGGTTGACGGATTAGAGAAGGAGACGGGTTCAGGGATATGAGACTTAAAATAAAAGCCAGCATGAGTTTCCTTCAGCCTCAGTGAAAGTGACTACTACTGGGCTAAAAGGTAAGAGTGTTATATAACAATAAGAGGTTGCATTGCAAGGCAGCTTGGAACTGTTGCTAATAATAAATCAAGCCACTCAACATCCACGGTAGAAAGGAATAAAGCTACTACATAGAGTAAGAGCCGGTTATGAAAGTCTTAGTTTAATAGAGTTGTAAGACATTTTTTAGCTTGATAGAGTTTTAACTCAATTTTCCTTATCAGTACAGAAATGGTGGCATATGCACATAGAATTTCTTTGCTCTTCCAACCCTGCTTGCATGCGCGTGCACATACACACACCCAGAAGAAGAATGTGGGAGAGCTCAACATTTCATATCTCTGTATTAGACATCCTTCTCCCAAGAGAAACATTCTTTTGCCTTCCAAGACTTTTCTAAAAGGGGGAGGATCTGAGTAAACTATCTGAGTGTCTAGCTGGCTCCACGTCGTACTTCAGCTACTATCTTACATCTCCAGAGCTTTGCTGATGACTCCTGACATCACCAGGAGGAAACTTCCTGCTCACCTCCTTTCCTTCCTCTTTAGACACGGCCTAACAAGTTCCATCACTTAGTAGCCAGCCTTCGCTATCACATCTAGCCCTTCCGGAGGTCCCTTCTGAACTCCTGTGCCCACTTTGGGCCTGGGCCATGGGAGGGATCCTAGTCTTAGGGAGGCAGGCACAGTGGGGCATTTTAGCCAGCCTTATATCCTCAAGATACTATCTCTCTTCAATGAGGAGTCAAAGTACACAGGGGTTGAAGTCTACTAAATTGGTTAAAAGGAGTTTCTTGTCTGTTGCCTACTCACTACATCATCTGATTTTCACCCCTCAATGTGAAGTCGGTCTTCTTTTCTAGACCAGACATCTTTCAGGGTAGTTGACCAACTTTGCATGACCCTAAGCTCCTGGGCCCAAATACTACAACAGATGATTGTGGTTCAGTGGTCCAAGGCTGGAAGAGATTTTGTTGGTAATGTCGAAGTGGGAGTGCTACTGGCATGTAGAGGGTCGAGGTCAGTGATGTTGCTAAACATCCTGTAATGCCCAGGACGGCCCCCACAACAAAGAATTATCTGGCCTCAAATATAATAGTGCTGAGCTTGTGAACCCCTAGGTTAGATAATACTAACCATATATTTTCTCTGGTTCAAGAAGTACAGGAATGAATTAGATGGAAATCACCAAAGGGGGCCTCAACAAGCCTAGGCATTTCAGACGGAAGGGGAATTTAGCATAGAAGAGAATAAGATTTGGTGTAACCTTGGTTCATTAGGCACAAGATTCAAAACACACACAAATTAAAATGAAAACAAATAATCCAGACTGTGCTGATCTGATCATATCACTCCCTTACTTAAACTCCTTTGGCAGTTGTCTGTGCCTGAGGATAAAATACATTCTGGGCATTTGGTCCTTGGTGCCTGTATCCCTCTCTGGCCCCATCACTCCAAGCTCTCTCGTACCTTCCTGATTTCTCTGTCTTCAACCTGCTTGACCTCTTGTAAGCAGTTGATAAAGCTTCCCTCTCCTTTGGCATCCAATATACTGGCTTCTTCTGCTTTTCCCTGTACCACATTGATTGCCTTCCTTTCTGTTTTTCTTCTCCCTCTCTTCTTAGTGGGTGGACTTCAGGGAGGTGGCCATGACTAAAAATATCCCTAATACCTATGTACTTTCAGTGGCTAGAAAATTTATTAATAAAGAGGCCAGGTGCTTGCATTTTAACATGTAGAAATTCTTTTATTACAACAAAGAAATGTCTACGCTTCAATTTTTCTTTAAAAAAAAAAAGTCTATTTTCCATCTTCTTCTTCTTGATAGAGATATATTAACAGAGAAATGTTTCTTGCTATAAGAAAACCAACACCGCAAGGGCAAGAGCAACTGATTTTTTTTGTTTGCATTTTTATAAAACAGCTCTATTGAGATAATTCATACTTAATATAACCCACTCATTTAACGTGTATAGTTAAATGGTTTTTGTCATATTCAGAGTTGTTCAACCACTACCACAATCAACTTTAGAACATTTTATTACCCCGAAAGAAAGCCTCAGATCCCTTAGCCATAAGCCTCCAGCCCTTCTTTCCTGCCCCCAGCCCTAGGTAACCATTAATCTACTCTTTGTTTAATCCTAAGAATAAGGAGAGGATGGGGAGTAGTGGAGACTGTGCTGAATTAGAGGATTCATCCAGAATCTTAAGGGGGCGGGGGGGCCTGTCCAGCTCCGGCTGTTGTTATCATGTGGCAATATGAGTTCACGGTCAGCCACATCTTTTGATTTTTAAAAGGGAAGCCAAAAATTAATATTTTAAGTACAATCTCCTGATTTAAAAATGCTGGTTTAATTTTTTAATTTTTAAAAACACACATTCTCATGAGACAGATATGACTAATTTCCACCAAGCTTGCCATGTCCTCTCAATATGGCATGGCCTCACTGCTGACAAGGAAGATTTTGGATCATTTCTAATCCTTTGTCTCAACCTGACTTTCCTCAACACTTGTCCTTCATTTTGAATCACAAGAACTGCAAGCCTGAATTTTAGCACCGTAAATTAATTGTCTTCAAATCGAGCTCAGATCTCCCATGTAGACTTGCTCCTCTTTCTTTGTCCCTCTCTTTGGCCTTGCAACTAATCCAGTTTGAAACCTCAGGTTCATTTTAGAAATTCTCCTTCTTCCATGCTCCTCACTTTCAATAAATTGTGAAATTCTATTGATTTAATTGTAAAATCTCACCTATATCCATTCCCTACCCTCCATTCTTCCTACCCCAAATTTAGATCAAGCCCACATTAGCTCTTATCCGGGGATGTCTGCTATAGCTTTCCACCTGATCTCCATGCTGCTATCTGCTTCTCCCTATGAAAGCCCATTCTCTGTTCTACCACCCAATTAAGCTCCCCAAGCACACATCTAAGCACATTTCCCTGCCATTTTTAATCAGCATGCTCAGAAACTTTCAATGGCCCCCAAGTACCTTCAAAAAGTTCTAAATCCCTAAAACTGGCATTGAGGGCTCTTCCAGCCTGTGCCTAATCTGCCTTTCCACACCTCTTTTTCCCCATGCCCCCTTCGAACCAGGAACACCTCTAGGTTAACATGTTGTCTTCAACACCACTTCCTACGTGCCACTTTCCTGATCATCACAGAAATAATGTTTTCCTCCTCTAAACCCCCTTACTACTTTCACTCTCTCATGTTACGGCCATTTTCTATCCTGTGGTATATTACTTGTGTGTTTTTCTTATCAACTCCTAATATATATTTCAAGAGGAGCCAAATCCATGTCTAATTTATGCTAGTATGCCTGAATCACTTAACACAAAGTCTGAGACACAGGGGATGTTTAATAAATACTGGTTAAATAGTTAATAAGTTATTCTTACTAAACGTTGAACCATGTTATATTTTTATTTTAGCAGATTTACATTCTTAGTTCTATCTTGCTTAGGCTAAAATTAAGAGGTTTACATCTTTCAAGCAAACTCTAGAAACTTATTGCTTAGATGCCTGCTAAGTGATAGGGTAAAATGAGGCTGAGCTTTAAAGTTTGCTAAGGAAAAGCTACATGTGAATAATTAGAAGTTGCTAATTAGTTAAGCACTCAAAAATTTTTCTTGGTACTAAAACTGTAAGAGCTTTCCAGGCCTAGAAGATGTTTTCAGAGATCAGAGCCATTTGGCCAGTAGCCACTATTTAAAGAATCCCATGTCTTTAAACCAATGAGAATGGTTTTAAAAAGTACCCATCCATAGGCTTGGCTGTTTTCTAGACAGGTAAGCTCGAGTCCTAACCAAGGTCCATGAGTGCAAATGAGCGAAAAGTTTCCAGTAGAAACCCTGAGAGAGCAAGCTTGAGGAGACAGATTTTCAGGAGTGCTTACAAACATTAGCCACCTTCAAGAGCAATAACAGCAAGGCCTTGAAAGTTAATGATAATAAAAGATAATATTTTTAAAGTACTACATGTTGAGTACGAAGTGAGCCCTTTATATGGGGAGCCCTTTATGTCTTGTTTGAACTTCATATCTTAGTTCCATCTTTTCATATCCTCACTACTACTCTATGAGGTAGGTAATATCATCCCTGTTGACAGACTGAGGCAACGAGAGATTAAGTAACTATCCCAAGGTGACATTGTGGGGAAATGACAGAGCCAGAGGTCGAAACCAGGCTGACTGAGTCTTAACCTCTTCTCCAATCGGCCTTCTCCAGGCTCATTATGTCAAATAGCCTGCTACTCCACCTGCCAGGGGGGACCCCAGGAAGGGCCTAAAGAGCCCAAAGACCCACCTCTGGGAAGACACTGATGGAGGTGTGTTGTGAGCATCTTATCACTCATCTAAACTCAGTGTGTCACTCAGGCTCCACACTCAGCTTCCTCTGTTCTGATGTACAGTGATAACCCAGGGCAAGGGGTTTCTAGAAAGATATGCATGCCCTGGCTTGGCAAGGTATTTAGCCTTGCTCAACTGGCCCAGTAGCTGAATTCATGCAAATCAGGTGGCCTGAAACCGACCCTCTCTGGCTAGAGGCTTACAAATCTGGTCAGGATTAGAAAGTTATTTCACTTAATAGGTGGGAAAATAATTGTTGAAGGGTGGTTAAAGGTGGTAGGACCACTTGAGAGAGAATTGAGAGAAAAGGAAGTGGAGAAGTTATCAATTACTATAAGCTTGTAACTTTCTTTTCAACTGGAAAACTCAGTGGTCTCATGTCTTTTGACTTTCAAGCACTCTTATGTGAGGACTGGTATAAATGATCATTAATGCTGTTTATGGGAAATTTAAGGTGGAAGGAATATGCTTACTGGCTTTTCAGAAAAGGTGATTTCCTGCCCAATGACCTAATTAGTCAGGAAATAGATAAGTGAACCTTCTCTATGCTCATTTTAAGCGGAAGTTCTAAAAATTGGGGTGCTTTCTACCTCTCTCCTTTTTGATGGCCGTGATATTTAGACCTGCCAAGGCACTATGACTTCATTGTACTGGAATTTGGTTGATTCGAATACGAATTAAAAAATCAAATAAATGACCTGGGTTTTGAAAATATTTTCATTATTGGGGATTTTTCATTGTCACAGGATTGAGCCTGTTAAAGTATCTGAATAAACTACATGAAGAAATCTAATTTATTTACTCTGAAATCAGGTCTCTCTAAAAAAGACTGTGGGAACATTCATTCTCCACTCTCTCAGAGACTCTTTTAGATAAGTCAAAGCATGTTCTCTTTCTGTATTTGCTTACCCATCTGTAAAATGTGAATAATAATTCTTGCCTCCAGGCAACCAAAGGTTCCTGGTGACCCTTAGATGAAATACTTGATATGTATAAATGACAGAAACAACGATGATCAAACAGTAAAGATGAAATTCTAGGAAGAAAAGAAGTTTAAACATCATCTTCCATGTTGTTTATTCTGCTAATAATGAGGCAAGCTAGTAAAGTTCAGTAATGAAGTGGTTAAAACAACAGAATTTGAATTCTGGAATCTCTTTCATAAGTGCATGCTATCTTTTGGATGCAATTCCCCACTCCTTGGAGTGGGAGTAGGTTATGAAGACAAATTTCTCACAAGGCAAGGGACTTTCTCTCTGCTCTGTACACACAGGGTTATAGCCTTGTGCAATCAGACTGGAGGAGGATAATCAGGTTGCTATGTAGCCTTGATTTCCAAAAAGGTAATGGGTCTCTGGTACCAACCTGTGTCAGTACTTAGAAGAGGCCTTTTCTTCTCTGAAAACATTTCAATTTATGACTTTTGTGGCTAAGCATCACTAGGAGGTCAAACTGAATCTCTAGTACATAACATAAAAGTGTCTGCTGTGTAGCAAAAGGGCCAACTTTAAAAGAATAGGCTTTTCCATGTTAAAAAAAAAATTAAAGCATAAACAAAGCAGTGACTCCCAGAATAGGAACAGAGAAGACCGAAAGGTTCATGGCCTAAGAAGGCTGGATATTCTGGACATTTGGTTCCTCCTGTTCCTTCAGTTGAAAGGCAACTTATTGAGACTAGAAAAAGAAATATAAAAAAAAAAAAGAGAGAGAGAGAAAAGAAAAATATTTTCAGGACTGAAATAAGTTCAGGGAAGGAGATGGCATGTTACCTTTGGAATGGACTCTCTATCTCGTTTTCACATTCTAAAGCATGTTCTATGAAATTCATGATAGCATATGGCTAGGAGGCAGGACCATGAAGTTCTGTTTCTGATTTAGTTGTAGGCTTTTAGTGAGACCGGGAGGAAGAAAGAGAGTGGCTGTAATAATGAACATTGGAGTAAGCCTTGGTGATGACCAGTTTTTTTTTTAACCTCTCTGAGACTCAGTTTCCTCATCCGTGACAGGAAACAGTTGTTCGAAATTATCTTAAAATTTCCTGCCTGTACTAAGAACTTTAAATCTATGGTGTTTTGACGACAAGAAATTAGTTCCTCATTCTGGACCTCACCTTTTCCAGGAAGTCTGAGAATGCTCTATTCCACATGTTGTCTTGGAATGGCTGTGCCCTACCTGATACCCCTTTAAGCCTGAAGAGTGTACAGATGTATGGTCCTTTTCCTAGGAGCAGGTTTCTCTTCAGACTAGGCATTTTCTTAGTCTGTCCTACTACTAAAACCTTATAATGGGTAAACATGTACTGGCCAGTGGCCAAGTCCCAGCAAATACAACTTCAACATAATGAAGCTGAAAGATGGGAGTCTGAGTGAAATAGTAGGGATTAGAAAGGGAATATCCTCCATTGAATTCGGTTTTCTTCTGTTTAAAACCAGGCCCGTGGAAGGTGCTGAGCTTCAGCACGTTTTTTGTTGGGTCATTCGTTTGAACTAGGGAAGTGACTGCGACTTGATTAGCCCCAAAAGAAAGATGAAGTAGGGAAATATTTAGATCTGCTTCTTTCTAAGTTTCCCAGAGTAACCTAAACTATCTCTGATCGTGGATCATTAGCTCTTGTTCTATTCAATGCAGAAAGCCAGAATTTTAGCAAATTTTAGCCTTAAAGAGGATAAATGTGTTATAAAAAAGGAAGACTGCCCAGGGTAGGCTATTTCTAGAAGAAGCATTCAAGATGACCTACAAGCTCCATGAGGCCACAGGGCAAAGGTGTCACATAGAAGAGATTGGGATAGGCTCAGACACCTATCCTCCGGCAAAATTAATTTCCTTGGGGGCTTGTGGTTCACTAACTGAACCTGTGAACCAGCTGTATTTAGTGTGCATTCTGCTTCCTTGGGCCTCTAAAATTGACAATGGTCTGTAGGTCAAGTTCCAACGGAAGTGATATTTCTGACCTAGCTCTATAAATAGAGCACTGGAAAAAACCCATCAGCTGCAAATGGCCCAGGGACCACACGCTATCTATTAAGTAAGTAACCACAGTCTCTGTGCTGCCATTTTAGATGAGAAAAAAAATCCTTTGTTATTTATAATCTTCAGAGCTTTGAGATTCTCAAAATACTTTAAAGCTATTAGTCTTCTTTCAGATTTACAAATAAAGGATCTGAAGCACAAAACCACACCATAACTGCCTCAATAGCATCTGCCCACTGAGGAAGGCATTTGGTCTGGTAAAGAATAAGGCTCCATCATTTTGGTAAAGCAGTAAAGTTCATTCCCAATGTCTCCTGGCTGGAAGTGAGAGAGGTGACTGCAGTTCAGAGTCTTTACTTACACAACACTAGGCTGATCCAAGTTTCAATAAAACTTTTTACTGAGGAAGGTAAGAAATGTGAAGAAGACATGAAAAGGTGGGGTAATCGGAACCTTTGGAATGCAAGTCTGGGATGGATTATTCCCCCACAGCAGAAGGTAGAAAGAGAGTTAGCTGATCACTAGGATAAAGACTGGTATGTACCAGCCCACACCACTTAACTTGATTGGCTTTTGTAGGGGTAGAAAATACTCTTAACTTTCCCAGAGTCTTAGAGTGGTCATGTAAGTTATCATCCAACCAGAACACTTTTGAAAATGAAACGAGGAAATTTTAATAATTATATTGGGGTAGCAGAGATAAATCAGGACTGTTCTGGGAAAACCAAGATTTATAGTTACCCTACAGAGATACCACGTAGGAAATGTCCAAAATCAGGATGAGATGCTCACCCTACAAGAAAATGGTCAGTCTAGAACCCATCTCATTTACTAACCAAAAGTTGTACAGGGGATATGGCACAGGACTTCTCTGCTATGCTTGCAGTAACAATGATGGGTTTCAAACATAGCCAGGAAAACAACGGGCTTGAACCAGCATGTCTGAATAAAAAGAAGCAATTCCCTTCTTTTTATTCCCTCCTCCCCCCAGCTCAGCTTCCAACATTCTCTAGGAGGATATGGCCCTGAATCCTTTCTCCAATAATCCAGCTTTCCTCCTGCTACCTTCTATTTAAGGAGGAAAAACCCGTAGTTGGGTCTCCTGACTCTTTGAAAAGAACTCTTTAATTAAAAATAAGTTCGCTCGCCAGAGAAAACACACATGTTCTCCTTAGGTAAATAAGATAAATTAAAGAAAACGAAAACCCAACCAGTTAAGAAAATC
>NW_011888796.1:1472221-1498606 GCF_000151845.1 Pteropus vampyrus
GTAGGAAATGTCCAAAATCAGGATGAGATGCTCACCCTACAAGAAAATGGTCAGTCTAGAACCCATCTCATTTACTAACCAAAAGTTGTACAGGGGATATGGCACAGGACTTCTCTGCTATGCTTGCAGTAACAATGATGGGTTTCAAACATAGCCAGGAAAACAACGGGCTTGAACCAGCATGTCTGAATAAAAAGAAGCAATTCCCTTCTTTTTATTCCCTCCTCCCCCCAGCTCAGCTTCCAACATTCTCTAGGAGGATATGGCCCTGAATCCTTTCTCCAATAATCCAGCTTTCCTCCTGCTACCTTCTATTTAAGGAGGAAAAACCCGTAGTTGGGTCTCCTGACTCTTTGAAAAGAACTCTTTAATTAAAAATAAGTTCGCTCGCCAGAGAAAACACACATGTTCTCCTTAGGTAAATAAGATAAATTAAAGAAAACGAAAACCCAACCAGTTAAGAAAATCCGAGGCATTTTCTTTTTTAATTTAGACTTCATTCAGTATAAGCCAGGAAGATGCTTATGTGAAATAGTCTTTCTTCCACAATGGTCTGTTCTCTCTGCTCACTGTGAGCAAGTGAATTCCTCAAATCATGCCAGTCAGCCCCCCTTGGTATGAGATTTGCTTTTCCACTCCCATTGTAAAATCCAAGGCAGCTGGATTCTGGTAAATCTCATGTATACATGGTTATCATCTCATTTTTTTGACCATTTGATATTTTTTCAAGTGACTTTTTTTTTTTCTGGCTGAAACAGAAGGAACGTAGACACCTATTCTGATTTCAGATTGTTTATAGCCTTGGCTGCTGGAAAAAAAATCATCTTCAGATATGCGTACTTAGCCAACTGCCTTTGGAGAAAACTGGGAAGGGTAAAAAATGGCCTATCCTCTGTCAATCACACTTCCTGTGGAGATTGAAACTATAGTAAAGTAATACTCGGTAGCTTTATATATCCAAGGATATAGTCTGGACAATGAATAGGCCAGGTGATAGCCCACGTGGCTGAAGAACAAAGGGACACACTAACAGCCATGGGGTTTGCCTTTGGGAAATGAGCTCACCAGGCAAAACCAGGACTGGAGACAGGCTCCTTTCCCAAGGCCTTGGCTGATGCAGAGCTGGGCCCAGGTACTCTTGCTTTTGCTTCAGGCTGGCACTGGATCACTGGCTCTTTGCAAGGCATAGGGAGAAAAGGGAAAAAGAAATGCTGTTGTTTATCAGGAAATCTGTTCCTGAAGAAAAATATTTCTATGAAAACCATCAGTGGCTTCAAAAAATCATTAATACAAAAAGATATGTCAACTAAATGCAATGTGTAATCCTAGACTGGATCCCGGACCAAAACACAAAATTATCATAAAGGACATTATTGGGACACCTGGCAAAGTTTGAATTTGTCTGTTACATAATAAATAGCATTCATTATATCATTGCTAACTTCCTGGGCGTGATCATTGTATTGTGGTTATGTAAGAGAAGTTCTTGTTCTTAGGAGAGAAACGCTGAAGTATCTGGGGATGAGGGTCATGATGTCTACAACTTACTCTCAAATGGTTCAGCAAAGACAATACTAGCAAATTAATATCATAAAAAATAAAATAACAATAATATGAGAGCGATAAAACCAATGCAGCAAAATGTTAACAATCTAGGTGAAAGGTATATGGGAGTTCACTGTACTTTCCTCGGATCTTTTCTGTAGGTTTGAACTTCTTTTTTTTTTAAAAGAAAAATTAGCATGAAAGTGTAGGTTGGCCTAACTTATGAGATGACTCGAGTCACTGATTTAAAATCAGGATATGGGACTTGATCTCTGGAGATATTGCTAGGGAACTGTTTCATATGCATGTTTATGCAATTACCTGGTTCACTATTAAAAATGCAGAATCCTTGTCCCCACCCCAAACCTAATGCATCAGAATCTCTGAGGACTGAGGCCCAGTTGTCTGCTCTCCCCGAGGATCCCTATTATACACTAAAGTTTGAAGAAAAAAAAAAATCACACATTCGGCATTTGCCGTTTTGCTTGCAACTGTAGGCTTCGCAGACCCCATGGATAGTCCATGTACTGTCACGGACACATTTACATTAGAAAATCTCCACCCTGTACCCGGTGATGGGGCTCTGCATCCTTTTTATCATAGAAGACACCATTCTGGTGAATGCTCTTTGGCCCAGTTTTTAAGACTCCTATCTGCTGACTTTATTCCCCACCCTACTTCCCAGGGGGAATAGAGCAGAGATGTAAATGCTTTCTAGAAGTGCCATAATTCATCTGGTTGGAGTTGTTCTCAGAGGAGCCACCCAAAACCCTAATTTGGAAAGGAGGAGCCGCTGACAGCCTGCGGCATGACACAGGACAGGGCTAGTGATGGGGCCCAGGTCCCCACTCAGGCAGAGACCCTCATTAAGGTCCCTCCTCTGTCAGGATCCTTGACACCAAACATAGTGCAGCTTTCAGAGTTCAAGCTTCCCTTGGTTTCTTTAGTGAGAACAGAAACAGAGTGCAACGAGGGAGCAAAGAGAATAAAGTGGGTCAGGGGACAGAAGCCCAGAGCTGCTTTGAAAACTCCAGAGTACTTAAGTGCATCTGATGAATTCAAGTTAAAGCACACTCAGAAATATTGCTTTGCTCCATTCTGCAACATTGGTCTAACCATTATTCCCATTTCACAGAGGAAGAAGTGACTCGACTACTGAAACCCACCCAGCCAGAGGCAGAGCTGGGGCCAAAGCTCAAGCATCCTACGACTCTCCGCTGTCCCAGCTGCCTCCCTTTTGGCATCAGTGCACATCCCTGCGGAGAATGCTTTTAATTATCACCTAGCCCCGAGTGTGAAGATTTATTGTTACGCTTTCCTCCGGCCCCATCTCAAGCACCCCTTTGGGAAGTGGAATGATCATCATGATAGGAATCAGGATATTTTCAGGCGTGGGAGGAAATGGAATGCCTGCGTGGCATATGTTTGTTGCCCCTGAAGGCTCTGAGAAGGCGGTGGGAGGTGGGGGGCGCAGAGAAGTGGAGCGTTGAATAGTTTGGTGAGGCAATCCCAGTGTCCTCAGCACCCTGAGTTTTAGGATAAGAACCCAAAGGTTCTTTGGGTTTATTTTCCCAAACCAGTGAATTCAGCTTGGCTGCCGAGTTTCTTCAGTTCGGCTTCTGTTTCCGTGACCTCTGGAGCCGGACTTCCTGAATCAAGGCTAAGAGAAGCTGCTGCCCTTCTCTCTTTTTGGGGTGTGCACACGCAAGCACGCGGGCACTTACAACACAAAGCATATCCCCATGGTCATCAGGCCGACACAAGGCTCACAACAAATTGGGGCCACAGAGGAAAGGAAAACTCCATTTGTGACAGGAATTCATAGTGGCCCCCAGATCACAAGTTGCAAGGTCTGAACACTGTGCAGATTGCCAGGGAGAAGGAACTGATAAACGAAACATGCTGATGCTAACAGGGTTATTTTAATTGGGGGAACTAGTTTGGTGGCAGAAGTCAGTACACATGTGCGAAATATGAGTTCTTAAGCAAAGCAATTTCCTTCTTTCTTGAAGGCCACTGTTTATCTAGAAATGAGAAAGAACTATGTGTTGACTGAAAATGATTAGATTCAACAAAATCAAGACCACCTACTTGGTATAACTTGTTCCACATCTCAGACATCAGTCGATATAAAACATTACACAAAGAATTATGGGGTAACATTTTGGGATAATTGGTATGTTCCAGGCAATAGGCTCAATACTTTACATACATTATCTTCACGAGGGAGGTACCATTATCACACAACTTTTCTAGGGAAGTAAGCTGAGCTACAGAGAGAGTAAGTGATTACCTAAGGTCACCAGGCAAGTGGCAGAGCAAGGATTTGAACCCAGCAGTCTGACTAGTCACTTCTTCCATGGTTTCTTTCAGCCATTTAGAAAGTACTATAAGAACAACCATTCGTCTCTTTCTCTGGGAAGAAAAACTCATGGAGATTCCTTCACCCCATTTTCTAGATACTCATTTGTTTTCTTTTTCTCATTAAATTGTAATATTCGATTTCTCATTCCGAGTCATCTGTGTCTAGAGAAGCATATTTGAATAATGTTCCCTCCCTGTTGTTGGGAAACTCTTAGTCATATGATAGGTTTCTAGAAATTGATACCAAAGAAAAATAAATCTCCAGGTTCTGTAGATATCCAACTGAAAATATGTAAAATAACCTTAGTTGCCAAAATCATGATTGGCTTTCCTTCTATGACTCAAATCTCCACATCTGGTTCACCTTCTTTGCCAGAAGTACATGATTATGTATCTTTTTTATATTTTAGAGTGTTCATGTATTTTATGATGTTTCTATGTAGAATTGCTATGTTAAGCACCCCACTGATAATTACATTGTTTCTTTTATCAGTGTTAACTCCACAATGAAAAATGAAGCAGGAGGTAAATGTGGCAGAGTCAGAAGAGCCCCATGGGAAGCCAGTTAGTCATTTTTCGCATCTGTAATATGTTTGTGGGATGGGAAAAGGGACGATAATCACAGTTAACATTTACGTGCACCTACTGCAGCATGGGCAAGAAACAGTTCCAGGAGCATTATGTGATAAAAATAAAAATCTCTTAATCATCTCAACAACAAATACGTGGGTACTATTATGACCCTTATCTTACAGATGATAAAACTTCACCCACATAGTAAGTGATGGAGACAGGACTCAAACCGTGACAGTCTGACCGCAGAGTTCTATTACAGCTTCCTCCATGATTCCGACAAGCAGCCAGGCCTGGGAGTCCTTGTTCTAGCTGACTTTCCGTGTCAGCAGCTGAATTTGATGTTTTGCACACTGTATGTACGTCTGAGTGGATTATTATAATGTCCTTCGCCAAGGATGGCCCATAAAGTTTTCATGACATTACCATAGACTCATCTTGTTTATGAAGCACGATAATAGTACAAACAGAAGAGTCATGTATTAAACATTTTTAGTAAAAAAATTTTTTATCATAGTTCTTAAGGAAAGTGACATGACTGAGGTCCGGCACTTAGGCACGCATCAGAACTGGTACAAACACCTCTTCCATGCAGTCCTTGAGCCTCAGGACCTATTGCTTCACTCAGAAGACACATCACGGCCTCCCTGCCCGCTCAGGCACCTCTGTAACTATATATACAGCTCCGTGTAAGACCAACAGGATCACTGTGCCTGTTTTGCAGCAGCCCGAGCTCTAAATTAAAAACAGGACAACAGCAATAATACAGCAGCAACAACAAAATGATAATAAAATAAATGGTAGAAAAACCTCTGGATTTCAAAATTTCCTTAAACTGATCATCAAGGGAAGGAAAGGGAGGGTTCCTTCTTGAAAGAGGCAAGTGCTTGCCAGCAGGAACCTAAAACTCATTATTATTCTGCATTTTCTTTTTGCAAGACTGAAGAGTTTTTCTGTCCTCCCCCTCCCCATCCCTATCAAAAGAATACCCCCCCCAAGACAATCTCAAAGTTTAATAGTAGCAAACTCTGGCTTCAAAAAAAAATTAAAAATAAAAACTCAAAAACCCATAGTGGTTACAAAACAGCTTTGTGTGAAAGAGGACAAGTTTTCTCTTAAGAGAGGCTAATTTCATAGGGTTGGGAAAAGAGAGAGATGAGGGGGGAAACGCTCCACAGAGGAAGGGGAGGCGGGAGAGGAGGGGATAAAGGAGGAAGAATCGCTGGCTTTAAAAAGCAACATTGTCCAGAGAGGTGAAAAGGAACAGATGGCCGTGGAGAATGTGGCCCTCACAGCCCTGAAGAAAGGGGTGATGCTGACAGATCTTGCTGTTTCCCATTGATGCCTGAATGTTCTAGCGTGGGGAGCCGAGGCCAGTGCAGGGGACAGACCTCTGTTCCCAGAGGCTCACTGGGGCACTGACGCTGAGGCTCACTGCGGAAAAGAGCTGGCGAGGGGGTGGGGAGGGCGCGCAGCTGTGGCCACAGAGGGAAGGGCGATGCGGGCTGATGCGGGAGTGGGGGCTTCCATGGCCTTCTCTTCTGGCCACGCCTGGAAGGTCAGCTCAGCACTGGTCTTTGCCTTGGCAGAGGTGAAGGAAAGGACAGCAGCTGGGGCCCAAAGTGTTGGTATCGAAACACACTGAAGGAGACATGTCTGGGATAAAATAGATAGCTTGGGAGAGGGAAATAGAGAAAATATTCCAACTGCTTTTACAGAGTTGCGATTTTCGAACTACGATAAACAAGAAATTTGGGTCTTTAAAAGAGGTCAGAGGATCCTGCCAAGTAAATCCTATATTATTTCATGGAGTCTCAGGGCAGAGAAGTAATTTGCCAAAGGAACCTAAAAATGACTTGGTAGCAGATACAGGAAGGAATTTAGAGGTCAGACTCAGAGGTCTGAGTTAGCCTCAGAGAGGTGAATTGAAAGTTGGGCTTTGCGAGACACGGCGGGATGACAGGAGGGGGCAGAGGGGCCTGCAGCACCCAGGGTGTGTCCTGTGGGTGCATGGGACCGGCATCTGGATGGGCTGCTTGCCGGCTTGGTGGGTGTAGTTGCACCATCCTGGAGGACGTTACTGGAGACTCACAAGTCACCACAGGGTGACACTCTGGCCTCCTGGGAGGGGAAGGCCTGACAGCCAGCCCTGCAGCATGGGCAGGGAGAGTGGGCAAAGAGGGGCAAGGGTTTGCCGAAGCAGTGATTATGAAGAGGCCCATAAACTTTAGGGGACAAAGATGTAATCAGTGTCATTTCCTTATTACAATTTCGATCTCGAAAATGTTTGTTCCAAATGGCCTCCTGACTTCTCCCAATGCCCTCGAGAGGGTGATGATAAAATTCAGCCCTGATCCTGCCCACCAGGGAGGAGCTACAGTCTCCCCAGCTCATTGTCTGGTTGGCCCACAGAGAAGAGCACGAGCCCAAACCATTTCTCCAGATTTGATTTTCCTCTCTTCTTCCCTGACCCTGAAAATGAGAGAAACCTGAACTCAAGGCTGAGGGTCTAGAAACAGAGGGGCATGAGTTTGGAGAAACAGATCCTTCATCGGAATTATCACTCGGAAATATTCCCACATGTCTCAGAACCTCATAAACATCTCTCATCTAACCCTCGGTGGGGGTAAGGGAAGTTAAAAGGGAGCTCTAAATATATTTAGAGACCTGACAAGCTTACCTTTACCTGGGCTAAGTCTTCATTTCCACGTGAAAGAGCCTGTCACAATGGCCATCGAGCCCCTTGGTTTCCACTGTATGTACATCTGACTTACTGAGAAAATTCCCAGGAGCAGCTTAGTTAAAAAAAGATCAACCATGATGAAGACCTTGCCTTTTATTTCCCTGATTCATCCAAATTGCTCCCCAGGCGCTGTAGATTTAGAAGCGCCACTAATCATCCTTATAAACAGCCCAGCCACCGCTTAGAAATTACTTTGTATAGCTCCTAAGTGAAATTCCCCCGGGGGATAGAAGATGCCCCAGGCTTTAACAATCAAAACATAACAGCCTCAGTATGAGAATAGAAGACAAGTACACTTTGACATCCCAATTGAAACTCCAGGCTGAATCCCACACACAAGAATGTAATTACCTTTCCCAGTTTGCCGGTATACTAAAGAAATTGGAGAAGTGGAATACCTATTAGGTCCCCACTAATCCTCCTCCTAAATTCAAAGCAGGGCTAGTCCCTGGAATTCATTTCGGAGTATTCTTATGCTCCACTATTGTTAACCAGCTCAATTGATAAGTGCTTGCAGCTAATAATGCTTTCTACTGAGCTCACCCCCTCCTCTTTCCCAGCAGCTCAAAGCACTTTACAAATATCACCTCATTATTCTTTATAACACTCAAGTGAGCCTGATAGGTGGAAAGGTTCATTATCTTCTCCTTACCAATAGGGGAAATAGACAAAGGAAGAAGTGACTCGTTTGCGCCAACAAAGCAGGGGCAGAACTGGAACTAAAACTCAGCCGTCTTCCTGACTCCAAATATGCACATGTCCTATGTCAGCTTGTAAAGCCATTCTGCTGACAGGGCAGGATTTTCTAGTTGTGGGCTGTGTTGTAATCAACAGGTCCACAGAATTGGGGCACTGGCTAGAGGGAAAAGGGCAGCAGCCTAGATAGAGAAACCCCACTGGAAAGGCCTTAACTAGTTGGGACAAGTCACTTCACCCCGGAGTCTCAGTGTCCTCCTCAGGAAAAGGTGGGGGTCGATGAGAGGATCGTTAAGGTCCTTTCCAGCTCGCAGATAATTAGTGAAGTGAGAGTTTCAAAAGAAGAGTTGTATTTTTTTTTTTATCAGCACTTTGTGATGACCTGGGCTTCGTTTCTCTTGTTAAGCCTGAAATAACAGCATCATTGTCTCTCTTGGTCTGTCATCCACTGTCCACCCAAATGATAGTAGGGATCAAACCAGTCAGTGTGAGGTAGAAAGTGTAAGAGGTAGTCTTGGGGCATCAAGGCCAAGGACTAAAGAGAGATGGAGACAGGCAAGAAGCAGGAAGACAGAAGACTGGAAGGATCATAAAAAGAACTGGCAAACAACATTTTGAGCTGTGCCTGGGCTCTACCCAGGGGCACCCCCTACATTCCAAGAAACCTAGGATAAATGCTTCAAAGTATAAGAAGGCCCCAAAGAAACAGGGTTTGCTTTAGTTTTTCGAAATACAGAATTCACTTGTCATCACCAAACTCATATGAACAGAGCTGCAAAGTACCCTGCAGTGGCGGTTTCCCATTTAAACAGAATTTCATTTTAGTGAAATAACACTGATGTGCCTTCAATTAAAACTGAGTTTTACAAGTGGCTTCATAGTTTACGATTTGCGTTACTTGAGCCAGATACACCTGAGCCTTTAGAGAACCTGTAGTACTTTATTTCTCTGATCTTTTATACTTTCTTTCCCTAAATAATGCTTCGATATTCTTTATTTGTGACAAAGAGAGTTGGACAGACAGGACGTTTAGTAAAATCAACATTTGTTTGTGGGAGAAGCAGCCCCCGCAACAAGAATAATGACCTTGGAAAGAGTGTGGGGTGATGGGCCGATCACAGTGACTGGGTATAAAGGACTGACTGTGCAGTTGCCAGAAAGAAACACATTTTTGTAATATCTCAGTTGTTTCTATTGGCCTGGCCTTCCTTGCACTCACCATGGGAACTGAGTCAACAAGTTTGCTTGCTTTTATTCCAGTGATTACAGTGTATTCGTCCCGCTCCCGCCGCCCCCGCGCCACAGAGGAAAAAAAGGAGTAAAGAACAGATATCTCCAGAAAGCCAAAAGCTTGATGATACAAAAAAATGGGTATAATTTTATTTATCTTCAAGTACAGCTGTAAAAGCGACTAGTTGCAAGCTTAATTCCATCTGCTCTCCCTGAGGACCTCAGCCTGACCTTGTGGACCCTTCTTTCTGGGAAGTTAAAGAATTTCCAGGATTAGCTCAGGTCCTGCGGCTGCCAACTGTGACAATCTACAAAGCTCTCTTAGGTAATGATTCAGATCCCACTTCTGCTCAAGGCCAAGATAGTCCCTAATGAGTTGGAAATATTCTCATTTCCTGGACCTAGACCATAAGTCAAATTGAACCCGGAAGAATTTCAGAAGGGCAAGCTCAGTACCTCTGCATACTAAAGACTCAACAACTGATACATCTGTGACATCAGAAGTGTAAATGAACTTGAAAAGTGAAGATTGAGTGATCATCAGAAACAAGGCTAAAAAATAATATTGAAAGGAAAAAAAGAAGGAAGGAAGAAAAGAAAGAAGGAAGGAGAGAGAGGGATAGAGAGCTGGAAAGAAAGGGAGAGAGGGAGGGAGGGAGAGAGAGAGAGAGAGAATGAGAGAGAGAGAGAGAGAGAATGAGAGAGAGGGAGGGAGAGAGAGAGAGAGAGAGAGAGAGAGAATGAGAGAGAGAGAGAGAGAGAGAGAGAATGAGAGAGAGGAAAAGAACCTCATAAATCTAATAATAATAATTGATCTCCACCACTTGATTCTGGAGGAAGGCATCTCCCAAATTGAACTTTTGAATTCTCTAGTAGAAGGCCAAGATTCCAATACTGGTCAGGTAAAATGCCAAATTCTTCTCACCATCACAATCTCAAGGTGACAAAAGAGGAAGAACAAATTGATACTCTCAGTTTATTGTTGGTGGTCTGGAGAAGAGTAAGGCTTTAGATCCTACCAGGAATCACACTAATTTAATGTAATTTAGAAGTCTCCCTAATCTCTCCTCAGACACTTTCTTTCCCTGGATCCCCTAATTAGTACAGACATCTGGACAGTTAATGGAACATTGAGGTAAGTTTTCAACTTGAGTCTGTGATTAACTAATTCTGTGGCCTCCTTAAGCCTCAGTTTCCCCATCTGATAAGTGAGAGAGTAGGATTAGAGGGCCTCTGATATCTCTTCCATCTCTGTGATGCCCTCCTGCTATTGCGTCTCTGCATAGATTGACTTCAGCATTTTTCTAAGCCATGGTATATTTTTTATCTTTAGTTTCATCCAATGCTGATTCCTAGGGTTCCCTGGCAGTGTCTGATGAGTCTCAGGTCATGAATTCAAGCATCACTGGCCAGAGGAATATTTACTTCTCTTCGCTCCTACAGAGGAAAGTTAATGTCAGAACACTTGTGTTCCAGGTGACCTCACTCGGGAAAACCCACTGGCATATGCCAATAGATACGATACAAAATGGGTAAGGATAAAGGCCCTAAAGGGAAGATTTCGTATGTGAACCAAAACTACAACAGGGTAATCACTCTGTGAACATTTAGAAAACAAATGGGTAGCTTTTTATATAAATGACTAAAACTTCGAGGTTTAGATGTTTCCACTGTCCAAGATTTGCAATGTAGTTGTGACCCAGCTCAGCAACTGTATCTATGACAATGGATTTCTACACTGTTAGCTGAGGAAATTTTATGAACAGTCAGTAACTCCAAGGAACTTTTCATTCAAGGATTCCAAAATGTTATGTAAGTATTATTTCTTATGATCCCAAACAGATGTGGCAATCAGGCTTTCTATTTGAGGAATAAGGAACATTTTACAGACTCGTTCAGGTTATAGAGTAAGCTACAACTTGAACAGAGACTCCAACAAGCCACTCACAGAATTATCGGGATTCCTAATGGGCTCCACGTTATCAGAACACCTGGGTTTAAAATAGTGGAGAGAAAATCAGAAGATTCATTGGGAGACATAGGCCCATCTCGATCTTTAGTGTCAGATCTCCCTGGCGACGCAGTGGTCATTTGCTTGCTACTTGGAAGTCTTCTGAAGCCTGAACAGGATGGACTGAACCTAGATCTGTCAAAATGACTAATACAGACAATAATGTGTATTCCTTTTTTTTTTTAAATGTATGTTTCCACTTTTCTAGCAATCTAAGTGTCCATCGATAGACAACTGGATAAAGATGTGTTACATACGTACAAAGGAATATAACTAGGTCCTAAAAAAGAATAAATTCTTACCATTTGAGACTGCACGGATGGACCTAGAGAGTATTAAGCTAAGTGAAATAAGTCAGACAGAGAAAGACAAATACCATACGATTTCACTTATATGTGGAATCTAAAAAAACAAAATAAAGGAATAAACAGAACCAAAATAAAAAAAACAAACCCATAGATACATAGAACAAATTGACAGTTGTCAGGTGGGAAGGGGGTTAGGGGCTGGATAGAAAAGGTGAAGGGATTAAGAAGTACAAATTGGTAGTTATGAAATAGTCACGGGGATGTAAAGTACAGCATAGGGAATGTAGTCAATAATATTGTAACAACTGTATGGTGCCAGGTGGGTACTAGACTTATTGGGGGAATCACTTCATAAGTTATATAGATGTTAAATCACTAAGTTGAACACCTGAAACTAATATAATATTGTATGTCGACTGTAATTGAAAATTAAACATTTTTAAATGCAAAATAATAAATTAATTTTAAAAAAGTGAGGTTCCACTTTTCTGTATTACCTTTCTGGTCAATTCAGAATGCAGCCTCCATAAGAAAGACTAACATTTAGAAAACTTTGGTAGATCTGATATATTAAACAGTAAAGAAAATCACAAAATAGTATGTGTACCATGGGTCCAATTTTTGAAAATAAATTACATATTTATATGAATAGAAAAGTTGCTAGAATTATAAACATTGATATTTTACACTATCTTACAATAATAGCATTATAGTTTTTTTATTTTCTTTTTTGCTATCTATATTGGTACATGCAGCAACATGGATAAATTTTATAAATATGATGTTGAGCAAAAGAAACTAGTACCAAAGATAATCTACTACTATATGATTCCATTTATATGAAGTTAAAAAATAGGCAAAACTAATTTATGGTTGCAGAAATCCAGATAGCTGTTTTACCTTTGGGGCCAAGGGGATAGGGTACTGACAAGATAGGGTAGGAACAGGGGAGCTTCTGAAGTACCATCAGTACTGTTTCTTAATCTGGGTGCTGGTTACATGTGTCTGTTCACTGAGAAAGTTCTTGGAGTCATGCATTTATGATGTATATACATTTTTATTTGTGTTATACTTCATTTTAAAAGTTACTTAAAATAAAACAAAACCTGAATCCAGAGTCTTCCTCACACATACTGTCAAGAAATCTAGAGAAATGACCCTTTTTATGGGGGGGGGTGACGGTGCGGGGGCAGAGGGAGGAAGCATTTATTTCAAACCATACTTGCAATTGTCTAATTGTTTCCTTAGGATGGTGGCAATCACAATGAGACAGCAGTGTCTCCACAGCTCCATCTCAGAGAAAGGGGCTCTGAAACCCGACTCCATAAAAGCAGGAAGAGAAACACATTTATGTCATCGAAGGGTCCTGATTCGTGGCTGTCATCATCCTTCACACCTCCCTTGACAACACTTTATTAATGGTGATTCTGGAAATCCAAGTTTTCATTTGACTCAGGCTCACTATATGAGTTGATGAATCAGCCTGGACCAGATGCAGCCACATTGGGAGGTACTCCTTCGCTGAGCTTACATTCATAAAACAAGCTAAAAGTGGCCAAATCTGCTAGAAGAGATGCTTTGTAAAGGCGGGGACATTGTATCCCCAGTGCCTAATCCAAGACCTGGCATTGAATAGGGGCTCAATAAATATTTTTGTAGTGAGTGAGTGTATGACTTCACTTTCAAAAAGAAGACTGTTACAGCTCAAGTAGACGTTGCCATGGATGGCAAAGGGAAGAGAAAAAAATGGAGTACAATGACATATATTTGATTGGTGACATGTGTCTCTGATTGTCCCTTCAGTGTTCTTCAAGTTAGCTAAGTCAGGTTAACTGAGGCATGGGGAGATGTGTTTCTGTAGATATTCGGTAAAGCCATTTAGAATAGCACTGTCCAATACAAATATAATATAGCCCACAAACGCAGTTAACATTTTTCCAGCAGCCACATGAAAAACATAAAAAGAAAAAGGCAAAATAAATGTTAATGACATATATTTTACTTAGTACAACACATCCAAAACATTATCATTTCAACATGTAATCAATATGAAAATTAAGACATTTTAAATTATTGTCCTCAATACTAAGTCTTTTAGATCCAGTGTGTATTTTACACTTACAGCACATTTCAAGTACTTAATAGCCATATGTCTAGTGGCTATTGGATCAATGATGCAGGTCTAGGAGGATATCTATTTGGTGGAAATACTTTCAGCAAGATGAATGGGGTGTGTGTGTGTAAAAGAGAGCTGGAGAGGGAGAGAGAGACTGACTTGATGGCATTTAACACCGATTCCATCTGTTCTGAAGTCAGCTGTGTTCCAGTCCTTAGTTTCCATAGATATGCCAGTGTCCTTATGATAATTCCTACTTTCCGCTTAAACTACTTTGAGTATGGTTTCTGTCACATGCAATAAAAAGTCCTAACTGATACAGATAAACATAGAGAAAACATGTCCATGAGTGCCTCTTGCTTTATAGGCACAATGCCTGTGAACGGTTGACACTAAATCAACGTTATTGAATTTATAAATAAAGAAATGGAGTTATTAACAAAAAACCTATTCTGAAGGTTTTTCTGTCACTTGCTGTAGGTTGCAATCAATTTGTACATCACTTTTGAGAACAAATGAACCAAAGTTCAGTTCCAACTTGAAGTATTCCAGGTGCATTTTGGCTGTAAATTCTGAATCAAACAGGAGTTTAATAAGGTGCAGGTGCTACAAGTTACCTGGACACTATCCCTCTGAGACGGCTGCAATGTAAAAGAAATGAAAATAACAGCTTTTCTATCAGCCAACATACCTCCTGCTTCATCTCAGGGTTTGTCTTCCTGCCAACACACATTTATTTCTGTGTCTTCAGTTAAACATGGAACTGGAGTTTGAAGGGAATGGGTTAGTGGATTAACTTGGCTGAGGAAAAAGCAGCAGTTATCCCTATACCGCTGCCTAAATCCCTTTGTGACTTACATACCAAAAATAAGTTTGGTACTTCAGCATTGTTTTTCATTCTGTTCTATTAGATCCAGACATGCGTGGGAGAGGTTAATATCAGTGAACGTACAGTTTCATCTTGATTCCAATTTTTCCATGTCACAAACCAGTGTTTGGGCATCCTAAATTGCATATGCTCCGTGGTTCCTGAGATACTTTTACAGGCAGTTTAGTGCCAGTAAGTTGGAAAGGTAGGACTCAATGAAAGGCAGAAACAATCACCTCCCCACTGCTTGATGGGAAGCCACTCCCAGGACTGGGAAGAGATAGACTGATTTCCATGAAGAGCAGTTCTGAGTCAGCTCTCAAAATCTCTGGTGCTAAAGGCACATGCAACCCAGTGAGACTGGAGGAGGTAGGAAGGGCCAAAGGGGTACTAGGCAGTATCAGGGCAGATAGTTAGAAAGGGCCAAAGAGCGAGCTCTCTGTGGTGTTTTGCTGTTAAAATTCCTGGATGAGCCTTGCATGGCCTGATTGGAGGAGGAAATTTGCAGAATTTGCTGTAACTCCTGCCATCCAGAGAGGTGTAAGATATTTAATGGGTGCCTAACAGGAAAGAAAGGAATGGGGAATGGTGTGTTACTGCTACATCTGTATGAGTCACAGGCTTATAAATGCTTTATATCCTGTATAGCTCATTCAGCAGTTGAGTTGGGAACTTAACCCTGTTGTCTGTGGAGCTGTGCCTGATTCACCCTGGTTGAAAGGGTTATGCAGGTCAAAGAATCCTTGACCTCTAATACTCAAATTTTCTGCTTATCATAATTATGAGTGGGAGAGAAGCTTAGCAGACCGAACCTTCAAGAAAGCGGGACTCCTGGGTTCTGCCAATGGCTTGTATGTGGCCTTATGTAAGTGCCTGCTTTCAGTTTCCATTTGTAAAAAGGGGGCAACAATAACTAACTTCCAAATGATATTGTCCTAAATGTTGATGGGAGCACATCTGAAGAACGTGCAAACTTTGGAATGAGTGCTGAGGAAATAGAGCGGATGAAATAGTTAAGGGACTACCTTAAGTGACCACAGTAGTGGCCTAAAGCATAGAATTCTGGAGCCCAGCTCTGGGTTTCAATTCTGGCTCTGCCACTTATTAGCCATTTGCCTTTGAACGAACTGCTTTATCTCTCAGTGCCTCAGTTTCCTCATCTGTAAATCAGAGATAGTAACAGTACCTACTTTATAGGTACCATTAAATGAGTTCATGTGTTAAATGCCTGGAGCGGTATGTGGCACATACATAAATAAATATCAGCAAACTTGACTATTAATAAGAACTGCGTACTTTCATCTTTTGAGCTACAAGAACACAAAATCTCTAGTCCGTCACAGAAAACACTCTTTCACAGATGAGAAAACCAAGGGCCAGAGAGGTCAAAGTAAGTCAATAAAACTAATTTTCTATATCCTAGCCAGCTCATCAGCAGAGACAATGTCATTTCTGAACAATTATTCTTAGAAAGTGACCTAAGTGTCATTATTGGATGCTCTTAATGCTGGATTCGGACCAGAATTTAAGACATTTCCTTTTGGGTACAGTCCTGGGGGACAAATTAGGCCTTAGTCATTCTTATCTGCCTGACAGGCCCTTCTGAGAAACACAGAAAGCATGGGAGAGCATTTGGCTAGTGGTAAACAGTGACATCAAAGTGCTCAGCCTGACATTGCCAGTTGCCTCAACAGGGCACTTACAGAAAGCGGGTGCTAGTGGATGAAAGACCAAAATCTATCACATTGATAAAAGAGAGTTTTGGAAGAAAGAGCTAAGTCCAGAGACTTCCATTTCTGTTGTGAGGGCTGAGGGAAGCCTTTACCTTGACGTGATACAGCAGGGAAGGGTGGTGGTAGGCCTGGCAAGCTGCCCACTGCAGAAAGGCTGTGGCCCAGCTGACGGGAGAGTCAGGCTGAGCCGTCCCACTATTCCCTGGAGATTTGGATCAAGCTCATAGCCAGGGGAAGTGGGGATTAACACAATGTGGTGTCCGAGCTAATGAGTTAGCAAAACAGAGACAGATGGCAATTGCAGTAACTTAACTCGCCCATCTCTGTTTGCTATGCACTCCCACAAGCTTCTCCTCTGTCCTCATGCTATCTAACTCTGCCCAGCAGCCCTCTCCGTCCATCCCAAGATCATGGTCATAGAGAAATTATCTTGCATAAAAAGGAGCTATAATACTGCTTTCTAAACACAACTGTCACCCACCAGAGGGGTATAGTGGTGGGGAGGAGGTCTTTCAGACAGCTTCAGAGAGAGACTGACCCCTGGTTCTAGAGGAAAAGTGAGGTTATTTTTATTGAATTGTTTTGTACTTGACAAATAATTCCTCATAACAATTGCTTAAAAGGTATACAGCTGCATATAAGAATGCTAAAAAGGGACGTAATTTGCAACTTGAGGATGAAAGCAAGAAAAGAGAACTTTTATTCTGACACCAAAACAAGTTTCCTATAGTCAGAACTATAGGCTGTGGAATAGTTTCCTTCATAGGCATTTACCACATGTGATAAATGATTCTGTGCACTCTTAGACCAGACATGCCAGCCTGGCCACTTTGGGAAGCAAACGACTGCTTTACAAGTTATCTACCATCCCGTGCCTTTTTTATGGTTTTCTTCTGCTTCTTTTCCAATGATCATTGTTTCCACGAGGCATCATTGTGCCAGCTGCTCAATATTTTTGCTCTGAAAATTTTCAGACTCACCTGGCATCGAGGCCAGTTAGGACAAAGACATATTGAAAAATCCTGCCAGATATTTTTGAAAATTGCTTCATTTTTATAATATATAAAAAAAATCTCTTTAACGATGAAATTCCAACCACGTAAACAACAGAAGACTTTCTGGAACAAAAGGAGATTTTTAAAAATCTTTGATTTATGCATTTTGGTAAATGTTTATTTTTTCCCCTATTCTACCTAGTTATTTCATTCAACAAATAAGAAACTTAAAAAAATTAAATTAAACTTCATTGACTCAAATGGGTTTTACTTTTGCAAAGTGAAAAGCTGACTCATGAGAAGAAACTTAAGTGGTCACTGAATTATGCAGTAGAACATGTGCCTAAATAGGGATACTGAGAAAGAAGCTCGTAAGAAGAAAGTATACTCCTCACTCCCACACAAACCTCCCACCCAGTGACCTTCTCGGGGACTACCTGTTCAGCTCTATCTTCCTAAACCAATATTGGGACTGATACAGAGTACAAGTGATCAGCTCTAAGAATCTACAGCTTACCAGGTGGCAGGTCAACTTTAGACCAAATGATGTCCGGGGAAATATTTATATTCTCCCCTGATCATATGCTTGATAATAAGAGGCAGCAAAATATGCTGGTGGAGAACTTGAACAGAGAGTGCAGAGAGTAACATGCTGAGGGAACCAAAAACAACCTTTCTGGAAGTGGAACTTAATTGTGGAACACGCTTTGCAAGCCTAAGGGTCAGCTGCCTTTCGTGGGAAGTAACGAGGCACAACCTCCTTGTTCAAAGAGGAGGACAGCCGGGAGAAGCGAAACTGATAAATGATCAACGTCTAGTTCAGTTACATTTCCTCCTACGTGTATGTATATCTGGATTGTACACCACAGGGTTTCTCAACCTTGGCACTGACATTTTGGGCTGGCTATGACGCATTGGTGGGGGCTCCCCGTGCACTGCAGGATGTTTAGCAGTATACCTGGGTAGATGCCAGCAGCACTGCCCTCCAGTTATGACAACTAAAAGGACTTCAGATAATGCCAATGTCCCCTCAAGGGCCACACTGCCCCAGAATGAGAACCACTGGTACAATAGTATATCTGGTAGAGCTAAAGACTCTGAAAAAGCTTAAATAGAGACTTTATAATAATCTTATGGTTGCTACTTTGAAAAGTTAAATAATTAGCTTGTAAAATATGATTTTTTATCTGGTTTAACCAGAATCCAACTCCTAAGTATCCAAAGAGATTAAAATGCTAAAGGGGAATTAGCACCAAATGACAAGTGGCATTGGGTCACAGGGGAAAATTTTCAGAGCAAAATAAGAATTAATGATTTTTTTTTTCCAGTTTTGGTTTCTAACCTAGAAAGAGGAAATCAGAGTAAACTAAAGAACTATAATGAATATAAACAAGGCCATCTAATATCAGAAAATACAGTGGTCTGAATCTAAAGACCAACAGAGTTGGGCCCAGCTGGGCCAGAAAAAGTCATCTGACACTGTGCTAGAGATTTAACATGAGGTTCTCCACCCACTCCCAACTTGTTCACAAGAGTTCTTTCAGCTTTAACCATGGCATCTTCATATTCCAGGAAGCCATCAACATGCCATCAGGAATGTCTTTAAAGTGATATTTTAGAGTGAACAGGATACATTTGTGCTGGTTCAATCAGTGAGATGACTGGCTCAAGTTAATGCTAGATAAGGGAACACAACCTCAAAATCTTAATTTTATTAGCATTGGTGAGCAAACCAAGTGTACTGAGTACAATTTAAAGAGTATTAAGTTTTGAGTCCTTGTTGGGAGGTTCTGTTTTTCACCTAGAATGCCTGACGCAGTGTCATCTGCAATGGCTGTTCTTTCAATAAATGAATGAAGCAATGGTTTTAGAACTCAATTATAGAAAAACTCTACTCAGTGGCTTTTAAACAGAAATTCATCAGGATCAATTTAAGGGGATTAGGAAATAAATCAGTATTGCTTTAAGTGAAGCTTACGTTAATAAAATTCTTCTAAGAAATAGGTAAAAATATATGTTCCAAGGATGCCAACCTGGTGAAGTGGAAAGACTGGAATTCTGGTGAGCCAAATTTCTTCCTAGCTAACTAGCTGTGTGATTCTGAAAAACCATTTACTGTCAGTGGGACTTGGTTCCATTCTCACTCCCAGCAGCTAAATTTGGTAATTGATAGGATAAAGAACAGAAAATACACAGGGAAACTGGAAAAAGTCAGGGATTTAGAAAAAAAACATGAAAATGATTTCATGGCTTAGATTCTGCTCTTTTATTTTAGAAGCCTATCAATAGGTGCTGATTAAACTTACCCTGTTGATCAACTCTACTTAAATTATAATTAAAGTGCCCACCTCATTTATTTTCACAAGACTGGAGTCACTACTCTCAAACTGAAGGTTGCCTTCCATGCGTTTACACAAAGCATAGCCTTGATGGAGGCAGAATTAGAACACAGCTTTCCTCCAGCAATCCAAGCATTCTAACTGAACACCGAGAATCCTGAGACTACTCTGAAATGACACTGACTGGGGTGGGGGGTGCCAGCCTGACTTCTGGGTGACTTATGGCACAGACACAGCCCAGAGACATGGCTTTTCTCTGTTTCTGTTTCAGCTGATGACTCTGAGACTGTAACAGCAAGTGATCCCTATTCTATCCCCATGCCATCTCTCTATGGAGAATTCTAATATGATTAAATACTCTTAATTATATACACACACTGACATCCTGAGGAAACTGATGAAAACTACTTGGCAGAAAGCATGGGTGTCTCTATCAACTCTAACCATCTGGGGCCTGCTGGGGCACTAACCATGATCCTTGGCTTTTACTCACCAAGTGAGATGGCATTTTGAGACCATGTGTGTGGTCAGTTAATCATGTGTGTTTCAGTTTGACTGGGTGAATATGCTCTGCAATTTCTCTTTGCTCCCCTTGTATTCTTAGCTTTTCAAGATGACCAAAAACGCCTGTCAGAGAGGAACAATTGGGAGAGAAAGTAGCCTCCTCATTGGCCAAGTGGAGCCAAACAATTCTACACAGTTCCGAGAAGTTACTAAGAAGCACACTTGAAGCACGAGAACATCTCCAGAACCCTGGGGCTTTGAGAAAGAGACAATTTAAGAAAATGACAGTGAAATAAAAGCCTGGAATTTCAGGAAGTGGTTCCAGGAACAATGAGCATATAAAAATAGAGTAGAATCACTTTTTCCAGGCAATCCACTTTCATAGATAATGCAACCGTATGACAATAACTAGCATTTATGAATACGTGAGTACATACTATATGTTTATAGATACCACAGCAGCCACCAACAGCGGAAGAGGGTGAGTGGGTCCCTTTGTGATCAGCAGCCTCCCTCTTCACCCTGCTCTAACTTCACCACACCCGTGGGAGCCTAGCTCACCAGTCTAGCAAGAGCTGTCCTGATTAAAATGTGATGTCCCTGGTCACTAACAGTTCTCTTGGGAAGTGAAGGGAAAGTAGCCAAACCACACTATGGAAGGAGCAGACAAAACATCTCTTCCCTTTCCATTCAGACATATCCTAACCACAGAAACTGTCTTCCCACCAACTTTCCTGCTCTCCGTCCCAACCTTCTAACTCAGTTACATTGATCTGCCTTTCAACTTACTCTTCACACACCCCCATCATTCCTGTTCTCTCTTTACACTGGGAGTGAATATTTCAGTTAACTCTAGGCACACAAAGTGACACCATTTCCCATATCCACTGTGAGGCCTAGGAAACCCATCATAGACAGGAAGGTAGATAAATCCAGAAAGGGGATTTCCTCTGCTGGGCTACCAGTGTCTGCTCACTTGCGCTCGCTCGTGCGTTCGCATGCGTTCGCGTGCGTTTACACGCGCGCGCGCTCGCTCTCTCTCTCTCTCTCTCTCTCTCTCTCTGTCTCTCTCTCAGCAGTTCCCTGTTCTTTTCCCCTTAAAGCACTTGGCAGTCTTTGAGCAAATCTATTGACTTAGGACTTGGAAAAATGTTGGCATAAATCTGTGCAGCAAAAATTACCTCTAATGTACAAATTTTAATCAGAGGGTAATTTTTTTCGGGGGGAGTGTTATTCATTCATTCACCCATCATCCAATAAATATTCGTTGAGCAAATTCTATGTACCAGGCAATGCACTGGAAGAGATCAGCTAGGTCTTTTAATAAATAATGGCACGTGACTAACCTGACAACATCAGTCTATCCTTGGATGAGAAGCTCCATTTATGATTTCCTGGAACAAATAACAGTGACACAGCACAAAATGGCAAATAGCTACTCAAAACTTATTTGCTGCTGTTATTGGATGAGAAGCATTGTTGGGAAGAACTGAGTCAGAAGATATGAGGCACCCCTTCTGGGCCTCAGTGTCTTCATTTGTAAAATGGAAATCACACTACTTGCTTCATTTACCAAAGAGATTGCAGAGAGAATCAAAAGAGATAATGTATACGAAAGGAAGCTCTTTGTACATTCTAAAAGTGGAATACATACATATACTACTGTTGTGATTACTCAGTCTTGAGCTTACTGACAAGAGCAGCTCATCTCTTCACTTTGACCAACACAAAAGCCTTCATAGAGGAAGGTGGTCTCAATCAGGTCAGTCGCCATCAAATTAAATCATTGGAGTCTTAAAGGGAAAGTAAAGTAGGTATTGGGAGAAATATGCTCTTTATAAATTAATAGACAGTGATTGAAAACAGAAAATATTTCAGTTATGAAAATGAAAGAAGTCCATATGCTAAAAGACTTAAATATAGTGGGGTGGTCCAGAAGTAATTAGGCTGAGTAGGATGAGGATAGGAAAGTTAAAGCTAATATTCTGTACCACCTCTACATACAGTTTATGGTATATAAAAACAGTCCGGTGTTTCTCAAACTGGAATGATTATATAGGCTCCTTTTAAAGGGGAAAAACTATTTGAGACATCCGAAACACATTTCAAAAACTCTAGGAGACCTTAGACTGAGTCTATGCAACTTTAGATCAAGTTTCAGAATCTCCAACTCAGAAAATTAAAGGTTTATTTTTTGAAAACATTTTTAATTGCAAAGTATTGCCATTATGATAAATAAAGAGCTTTAAAATAAAAACATAAAGACTTTAAAATGTCATAGGACTTGGAGACCTCAAGAATCCATAGCCTCCCATTTGAGAAATATTGATTTTTGTCTTACCCTTTCTTTTTATGGATGAAGGGACTCGGGCCTATGGAGACAAAGTGACTCCCCTAAGCCACACAAATGGCTGTTAGCAAAAGCAAGCCATTAGCCCAGGTCGCCTGATTTCTAGAGCAAAGCTCTTTCCTTCTTTAGACAAGGCCTCCTCTGTTTGTGTCAGAGCTCACTATCGGCTTCAGACAGATAGTGGTGTTGTGTTAGCTCAGAGACCGGGAAGCAGATGGAGGCAAGACGGTTTGAAGGGGAGGTGATGTGGGTGTGGCTGCTGCAGAACACCTTTGCAGCTGGGAGAGCAATTTGTAAGAGAGGGATTTCCAAGGCTGGATTCTTTTGCTCACCCTTGAAACAAATAGACTTTGGGTGGAAAACACAAGCAGTTTCAACGGTAGTAGCATTTCTGCCTAACAAGTTTGGACAGAAAAGTAGGAAGAATATAGTCTTGAGCTAAAAATTGGAGAGGAATTGCAGAAGGCATGAGGTTATAATTCAGGGTGGCCAATTTAATCAGCTCATATTCATTAAACACCCACAAACACATGGTGCTTTACAACAAACCCCTTTCCTCATTCTGAAGCATCCACAGGCCTGTTTTAAACGGGCCACCCTGTACATGTCGGGACGCTGGCCAAGTGTTAAGGCAATTGCTTCCCTTCCTAAGAAAAATAGGGTAGATTTTTAGACAACCACAAGTAAAGGTTAGAGCCTCTAGTTTTACCTCCCATCTGAAAACTGGGAAAGATTTCGGGAATCTGTTTTCCAAGAATCTGTATGAAAAACTCTATATAAATTAAACCTTCCATTTTAGACCAGTAATATCCTATACTATCTACATCCCCAGACTTTTACCCTGCAATTTCCCTGAATGCATTTCCCCTCTTTATTGGAGCTGGACTCAAGTGCTTCATGAATAGTCCCACATAATGACTGAAGCATTATGACCCTTGAGTTATGTATAATTAGCCAATCAATGACTTTGGTCACTTCCGGCCCTTGGATAATGAACTCATTGTAACTACAGAAAGCATGTTCTAACCACTGCCTGTTTAAGCCGCCAAGAATGTTTTCAGCCTTACTGATTTATCAAGAGACTTTTGATTGCAATCTGACAGAGGACTGACTGGACCTGCTCCCCTGACATCCCCCAGGAACTGGGTCTAGCAAGAATACCAGGGGGCAATGCAGCATAAGTCATCCTACTTGGGTCCCCGCTCAATTGTGTTGGCAGGTGCTGTGACTTTTCAAACATATCTCTGATACTTCCAAAGATTGTAACCCACACAGGATGGCATCAGGTCATTAGGAAAGACTAAAAAATTGCCCTGACATCACATCATTCTCTAAAAACTTTCTCATTCTGACACGATGATATCCACTAGAAGACCCAGGAAGCTCAGGACAAGACTCAAGGCATTCTATTTATAGCTTATAATACAAAGCACATAGTAGGTGTTCATCTAACCATTGCCGGTGATTGGTTGTTTTTTGTTTTTTAATTTGAGTTATTTTCAATAGGTGGTTTAGGAAAGTGAGACGGATTCAAGAGGTAGAAGATATAAAAAGAGAGACAGGAAACTTAGCTGCAGTGACTCTGCACGTCTCCAAAGGTGTGAGCAGAGAAAAATAGGTATTTTTGAAGGCAGCTGGCTGAACAATCATAAGATCTGTAAAGCAATGGCTACTTTAATAATACCTTCACTTTCTTACAAAATCCTTAGGTGGCCCTGAGAGCTTTGCCTTGGGTATGGATAACAAACAGCAGGTGGCTTATCTGGCATGTTCCTCTAGTTCGGGAATAACTCTAGGAGTCCTCTGGCTTAAGAAATAGAACATTATCGATATTCTGGAAGCCTCTTCTATACTCCCTCCCCAATAACATCTTTTCTCCCACCCGGAATTAACTTTTATTTCAAACTTGGTGATTTTCATTCAAGCTATTGTCAACATTTAAAAAATTCTATCAAATTTACACAGGATAAGGCTCCCCAAGCAAACGTAAGGAACACGTTTCTCTCTCTCTCTCTCTTTTTTTTTAATTAGCTGAAATTAAATCAGCTAATTCGTTCAAGAAAGGCTTCTTGAGTGCCCACTATGTGTCAAGCAAAGACTTAGGCACTGGGGAACAAGACAGGCATGGTCTCTGTCCTTGTGGAGATTACAGCCTAGACAAGCAAATAATTATACAAATTGTGAAAAGGGCACTGTGGGTGAGGTCAAGGGTACTCTGTGTGGTGTATCTGAGGCCACTACCTAGGAGCGGTCACAAGGTCTGGGATGGCGTTTCTGAGGAAGCGCCATGGGAGGAAGATCTGAGGCAGAAGATGATTCAGCATAACGACACTAAGTATCAATAAGAAAATCGAACCATTACTTAACCATTATAGTTTGCTTACTAGACCCAAACCTCCAAACTGCGAGGAAGCATAAGAGTTTGGAAACCACTGCTCAGAGTGACCCATTAGCCACAGAAGCTGAGGTGGAGGAGACAGAGTGTTAGGAAAATTCAACCACCACACACAAGAAGATTAAAGAAGATCCTTGCATACCAGCTCTTGAAATGCCATTTCCCAAGATCGAGCAGCAGACTGGTCCCAAGTCTAAACAGGGTACTGCTAAGTTTCGGCTATTGAAGCAGTTCCATCTCCACTAACCTTTATAAACCATGACTGTGTCAGTTTTTCCAAGCAGGAGAAATAGATGGAAAGCCAGGCCACATTTTAATGGGGCCCTGGTGAGCTAATGGGTGTGATTATTTCATTGTCTCGGATTCACGCCAGCCTAGGCTCATCAGATACAGGCACAATCCAGGAGAAACATGACCTCACTTTCGACATGGGACTGTGCACTCAGATGCCAATTGGAATTTAGCGATCCCTCAGCGCAGGTAAAACTGAGCTCTTTACAGTTCCAGCTAATGAGAAGCATACCAAAGTTACCTAAAACAGTAAAGCTAATATTGACATTAACATACTAGATACTGTGAGGGTAAGGAAGCCAGGAAAAACTTCTGAGACCATCTGTGTTAAGTGTGTCACGTCCATAATAAGGTGCATATTTAAGATAAATTGCCATCACTTTAAATGATTAAGTACCAGATTTATGGAAAGCTATAACCCTACCAGGACCACAGTGTTGTTAAGTGGTTAGGGCTGTAAAGGTGAGAATCTCAAGATTTCACTTGTGCCACAAATTGTCCAATTACTTGCAAAGTCTTTTCCGAGGTAACTTTGTACTTCAATTTTCCCAGTAGAAAAGCAATTCCATCACTTCGATTGCACGGCTGTGAGAAGAGCAAGGCTTTTGCGATCGGAAACATGCATGCATTCGCTGATTCATTTTCAGAACCTACTACATGCCAGAATCAGACGCTGTACTAGACATTAGGCATATAATAGTGATTAAAAACAGACACGCTTGTTATTCCAACGGAACTAAGATTTTGCTGAGGGAAAGCACCAAGATTGACTCTTAACTCTTTTGTTCGTGAGCTGTGGCACTGAGAAACTCAATTTCTCTGTTAAGTTTCATTTCCTCATCTGTAAGATGAAGTTAATAAAACCTGAGTGGTATGTGAAAGTGCCTAAAATTACATGTGACACATATATGGTGTCCGATAAATATTTGTTTTGTCCTTCCTTTCTCCAAATCACAAAGAAGATAATAATGTTTATAGAGCTTCAGTAAAATATGCTTCACGAATGCAAATGACCAAGCCATTATTATCATCGACTATATATAACAGGCAGAGTGGTGTAATGGGAAGATACCTGCCTTGGAAACAGCGCTACCAGAGGTGGATTCCTGACTCTCCCCCTTTTACTAGATAACGTGGCCTTGAACAGGCTATTTAAACTTCTCTGGGCCTCCATGCCCTCATCTGTGCAATGGCAGTGACAGAGCAGTTTTGAGGATTAAATAAGTTGATGAATACAACATACCTTGGGTGATCAATAAGCAGTGGCAAATAACTGAATGATTAGCAAATAACAAAGGCACACACAGACAGCCTGTCTCGATGA
>NW_011888796.1:1499377-1508934 GCF_000151845.1 Pteropus vampyrus
TCATGAAATCATTAAGGAGTCAAAGGCAGTGGTGGCAAAGTACAAATATTATCTGACTGTTCCATATCTTCTCCGGTCTCCAACATTCTCTTCCTTTTCTTGACTTTCCACTGATCATCGCATGTCTTATTTCACTGAGAAAAGTGAAGCCATGAGAACTACCTCATCCTCATCACCAAATCTACCAACCTGCTTGCATTTATACTCATGTAGTCTTTCTTCCTTTCTGCTCCAATTAGTAAGCAGTCCTGCTCCAACCTATGGCCAGCCCATCTGCTTGGACCTACCTGTATCCCATTCCTTTCTGCATCCACCAGGTTTTTGTACTGGGGGTTATCCCTTTTTTCCTCTCTAGCATTACCACATTTTTCTTTACTACTAATCATGTACATCACAAAAAATAAAAATAAAAACACCTCTGACTTCTCCAGCTACCATTCTATTTCCTCATTTCTATTTGGAGCAAAACACCTTTAAAAAGTTGTCCACGCTCTCTTTTTACTTCCTCCCCTCTGATTCTCTCTTTAACCTACACCAGTCAGGCTTATGTCCTCAGTACTCCACTGAAATCATTCTTGTCAAGGTCACCATTGACTGTATCCTGCCCAATCCAAGGGTCAATTCCCAGTCCTCATTTTACCTGATCTCTCAGCAATATTGAGTCTAGCTCCTTCCTTCTTGAAATACTTGCTTCACTTGGCTGAATCACACTCTCCTGGATTTCTTCCCACGTTACCGTCCCTTCCTTCCCAGTCTCTTTTATATATTTCTCCTCTCCTCTACTTCTAAATGTTGCAACACCCCCAAGATCAGTCTTTAGGGTTCACCCATTCTCCTGAGCACCAGACTCATATATCCAATTGTCTACTTGACATCTCCACTTGCATGTTTAACAGATATTTTAAACTCAACTTTTCCAGGACAGAACTCTTAATCCCTACCCTGCTCCCCTCCACTCCAATCTGCTCTTCTCCCCAGCATTCTTAGAATTTTTGTTCTAAATAACTCCACGGAACTACATAGAAAAAAATAACTCCATTCTCAGTTATCAAGGCCCCCAAATCTAAAGACAGTTCTTGATTATTTTTAATAGTCATACTTCACATCTAATCTATTTGAAGGTCTTGTAAGCAGTTTCATCAAAATTCATAGTGAATCTAACTACTTCTTACCCCTTTCACCACCATCACCCACTCCAAGCCACCAAAATCTTTCACCTGAAATAGTGTAATGTTTCTTGACTAGTTTCCCAGATTCCACTCTGACCCTTTGTAGTTTATATTCCATACAGCAGGTCAAATGATCTTGCTAAAATGTAAGTCACATCCTGTCTATCCCTGGCTAAAACTTTATATCATGCTCAAAATAAAATCTAGACTTATCTTGCTTTACATACCCTAGCTCATGCTTGCCTCTCCATCCAACTTACCAGACCCACCAGGTTGTTGTGAATATAAAACTAGATATGCAAAGAAACTTAAAAATTATTAGATGCCATAAGTAAACAATGTTGTTGTTGCTACGGTTATTATTGGATCGGTTGACCTCTGCTAAAGAGTTTAAAATATGTATTCTAAACATAAACTGTAATTCCTGCCAATGGCTATATATTATTACAGATTGTGTAACAGGCAAATCCTTTCATTCTTGTTAATAGGTTCGGTCATTACCCTCCTGCTATATATTTAACTTTGTCTTTTCCCTTTCTGGATGTGGGATGTCCTTTGCAGGAAACAGCAGCTGTGTCACTAACCCTGGCCATGGTCCAAGGTCATTTCCATATCCTGTGGGAGAACCATCCCCTCAAAGTTTGTTTTTGCAGCACAAAGTTGAATAAAGATCATTTTTAAAAATATACATTGTATACAGCACTTTTTGTCCAGAAGCGACTCCTGAGTTACCCAGGGAGAAGACAGGCCACAGTCTCCAATTCCGCAACTTGTACTGAGCTAACCATTACAATTATTCCATCTGTAACTTAAATGCAATAAGCTCTAGAATGGATTCTAGTAGCCAGAAATAACATATAATGACTTGGGAGGGAAAATGAAGGATGTGGCACCATTTTAAAGAGTAGGAGGAGTTTATAGAAGAGGAAAGTCACTGACTGACTTGCACCAAAATTCCAAAGCCAAGCAATTAAAACCTTTTCATCTGAGAAGGGTATCTCAGTTTCACATTTTACCCAAGAAGGAAGAAATGGTATGACCAGGAAAGAACCTGAGAGGATATAGTACTGTTTTTTGGGTCACCAACACTACTTCCCGAGTGTTCCAATATTCTTAGGATGGTTTTCCATAACCCAGCTCCGTGGACCCGATTTGTGCAAGAGCTGTTGTGCTGAAGCGCAATATGCCAAATCTAAGACAATGCCAAGAAAATCCTGATGGTGGTTTCCTAAATGGGTTTCTAAATTTTACAACTAGCCAAACCCACTGGCACTAAGCTATTTGCCTTAAGTGACTTTTATATTAAATGAAAAGTCAACAAACACATGAACAATCTGGGGATTCAAGCAATGAACCCAATGGGTGATATCAATATGGAACCATGTCTCATCTCCCAAGAGGGATGAATCATCGGCCTCTTTAGGACAAATCGGTGCTAACTGCAGGAGGAGAACTGGGTACTGGCTAAACTGTACAGCCAAGGGACGCAGGAGGCTGTTGCTTTCTGTGATTGCCATCTCACTACACTCAGAGGAAGAAAAATACAATAACTGTAAAAAAAAAAAAAAACCATGACAGATTCCAGCAGCTACCCCGAAATGAGCCACAAAAATCCCAACTTGATTTTGTACTCACACTTCAGATGTTTGTAATCTACTTCATATAGCCTCCTTCAGGCTTTCTCTTCTAATTCTTAGACTGCAGATCTCTCATAAATTTATGGCTCTTTTCATTTCCTTATGCAGCAGCGGAATGTTTTCTAGTTTGGGAGGTAGGCATGGCTTTCTCGTATTAGTACTGTAGATGACTTATCTCATTTACCCCTTTAGGGGGTGAAGTAAAGATGCTAAAGCAGCAGCCTTGATAACAGATATACAGTACACGTGCCACCACTTCCCCCTCAGAGCCCATGAGAGCTGCTGCTAAGCAGTTACAATACAGTAGTCCAAGCAGCTACTATTGATCATTTGGAGTTGAATGGAAGATACAACCTATCTGCCACCTCTGGCTATAAGCACCCAGGTATTATAGAAAAAAAAAAGGAAGAAGAAGAATGAATGAATGAAACACATATACTTTATAGGAAAAAAAAAATACAGTCAATGACAAAACCAAAACAAACATAAGAGAATTCAAATATTCTGCCTTTACTCTTACAGGTGGAGATAAGCCTGACGATTTAGCTGTGATGGGTGGAAGTTTAGATAATGAGGAGGACATGGGCTTTGCCTCTACTGGCTGTGGGATTATGAGAGATGTATTTAACTTCTCTGAGGCTGTTTTCTCATGTGATTATGCAGGAAAACATCTGTCTCATAGGTTTCTATAAAAATTAAAGGAGAAAAATAAAAATAAATAATTGGTCTTCCTCTACTTTATGCCTTTATATATATATTACATATATATTGCACCTTTAATATGCTTTTTAAAAAATTTTAAATTATAGTTGACCTACATTATACTAGTTTCAGGTGTACGACATAGTGATCAGACATTTATAAACTTACAAAGTGATCATCGCCCCGATAAATGCCTTTTTATATTCTCAAGCCTGGTATAGAGTAGGCATTTAATAAATACTGAGTAAATAAATAAATAAAAAATTTAAAGTTCTTAGCTTCTCAAATGGCTCCTTACAACTCAACTGTAAGAAAGAGAAATATGGTGAGCTTTCCGTTTTACGGATTCATTCTAATTTAGTCTAGATAATAAAATTATGACCAAGTAAATGAGTATCAAGCACAATCTGAAAAACTATTATTGTAATCATCTTTTAGTTCCAATAATACATCTCATGAACAGTTTTGTTAAGTGGCCATTTTTTAGAGGCTTCCAGGTTGCTTGCCCATCAGACTAGACCATACACAATTATCAGGATTCCATGGCAGCCTGCAGTCTCTTCCTGTATTTTATAAAGAGCACTTCAAAATGCTCTGGAAAAATCTGTTTTTATGTCCTAAAGCTCCTGAGAGTGAAATGTTACAGTTGGAAGCCGCCTGAAGCTCATTTATACACTGAAGTTATTAATCTCCTTCTTATATGTTTGATATAAGCCCTAGGGCACTTGGGAGGGTGATCCAATTACCTAATTCAGAGAATTGCCCTTTTCTTTCAACCAAGTTCAGAGCTCTGAAATTTTGTTCCACCAATGACTTTTTGTTTCAGTCAAACAAGGTCACAGAAGAGGCCAATATCTGCCAAGGCCAACAGGGGTTTCATTTACATGCCCACTAATGCGAGCAACATAAGAACCTCTTGAGAGCATTAAACTAGGGTGTGGGACAACAGCCTGTTATTTATTTACCAGCTCCACTGCCACCACTGCCAGTTTCTTGCTATTCAACATTTTGGGTTACCATTTTGGACTTAATCAAAATCATCTTCTGTGCATCTGGAAGACACAGTGGAATCTGTGAGTAGGCAAGGAACCTCTAGGGAGATGTTCGGATGGGCCCCGGGGAACGGCTGCTTGAGGCCAGGCAGAGCAGGCACGATCTGCACTTCCTTAGAGCCCAACGTTTCCAAAGCTAGCTTGTTCATGACTGAAGTTCAGGGGTTTTCTTTTGCCATTCGTCATCTGCCACAGACCTTACATCACTGACTTTTCTTTATTTGTTTTTGTTGTTTCCTTTACAATGAATACTAAAGCATGAGTCTGTCTAGCTTTAGCTAAGACTGGAACACTTCCATCATGGCCAGAGAGAAGATGGTCAGGCCAATGTCCTATTGATGTCAGAAACACAGACTATCTATTGGAAATGACTGTGTTGTGTTTGCTATTTGAAGCTAATGAACAGTTGAAAATAAGCATTTAACGGATGGTTCAAAGAAATAAGTCAATCCATTTATCAAAACTGCTGGGACTCCCACTTCAGAATTGTGAACAGTTAAATGACACTGAGGTTGTTAAGAGTTAATCTTAGGAAATTTATTAAGCTCAGGGATAACTAGTTATCAAAAAAATATGTTTATTCAATTTACCAATAAGTGATACCAGTCTTTGAATTGTTCTGTGTTTGCAGTAAAGCAATCAACAGAAACATCTGGAAAACTCTCCTTCCTGCCTGAGTATTTCACAAATGTATTAAAATTATCACTGGAAAAAATTCAGGAAATGAAAAGGTAAGGGGAAAAAATATTATAGTCTTCTAGTGGCCCAATAATAAAGCCAATAGTTTTTGAGCCTAATATGTTAAAGAAGTGACAAAATTTTGCAAAAAGTTGAAGATATGATTTACAAAAAAAGTAAGATATATTTTATAAAGCAAGAAAAGACAGTTTAAAAATATAATTTAGATAGCCATACAATTTCTGATACACACTGCTCTGATGAGAGAATGTCTTAACTGTCTTTTTGGGGTGGGGGGACAAGGAGAAAGAATTCATAGATCACACTGGTTAGTTAATGATTTGGCAACTAAAGGATCTGGATTTTAATCTCAAATCTTGAAATTAATTCATCATGTAATTTTGGGAAAGATTTTAATCTGCCGAACCTCAGTTTCTCCAGATGAAACATCTAGATTACATGATACAGCATGACCCGCCAAATAAAAAGCCTTTACAGATAACTATGCTTGTACATGTAAGCTCTTAAGTTAAACTACCTCGAGCAGTTTGAAGACCTAAAACGCTGGAGAGCATAAGACAAATAGATTAATTCTGTGTTTTCTAGCGGTGCTATCAGAGCGTGGGTAGAAACAATCTCACATCTTTCCTTATTAAACAGCCAAATTGGGCACAAAACCTGACTTCCCTATTTCATATGCAAGTTTTTTCCTTTCTACATATTTCCCCGAAGCTCTGGTATAAAAGGCGCTGGTCTGCTCTCAGGTGGCCCACAAAGGACTCTTTCCTCCCACCTTACTTTCACTCTGCTGTGAACTCCAACCCTACACACCCAGTCGTACACACTTTCTTCGGGCCCAGGGTAAGATGAGAAAAATGCTGGAGTAGTAAATGCCCAGTGCAGTCACCCCAGAGCCACCTCACCACGCCGAAGGCAGTCAGATGCCAGCACTGAGACACGGGCCTCTCTCCGCCCTCACACCTGCCAATTCCTGCCTAAAACTATCCAAAGAACTCGGGGGTCTGGAGAGCGTGAATGGGAAAAGGGTAGCTGGCAGAAGAGAAAACATGATCCTGGTCTCAAAACAGCAATAAAAATAAAGTTAAACACACACACACATGCACGCACGCACACACACGCACACGCATGCACACACACGATTCTTTATGTCTTCAACTGAAGTAGCCTGAGTACTTCACACTGGAACTATGTGCAAAAGGATTTTTCTGAAAAAACAAACCACACACACAACAGACCTTACTGCTCCCTTGAAGGGGCTTATTTAAGGCAAAACAAGGCCTCCCATCATTCCTGTGAGAGATCATTGTCCCCCTTGTTGCCACAGTGCCCTGTGAGGCTGTGGGAAACAAATGACCTCAGAGGCACTGCAGTGTGTGTCACTGCAAAAGAAAAAAGAAGAGAGGGGGCTGGGGGAGGAAGGGGGGCTGCTGGCGAGCACAGCCCTCCACTGCGCAGCCATCCTCCAATGATATCCTTCCAGGCACAGCAGGAAGGAGGCTTGTGGGCCCCAGGAGTCTCCATCCAGCCAGTAACGGGATTAGGCTCCCATTCCCCAGAAGCAAAGCGTCTTTCTGGATGTCCTGCTGCTTGCCCTGGTCAATCCGGCCTCTAATTGGCCCTCCTCACAAAGTGCCCAATGATTGCTAGTGTCTCACTCTGTTTAATGGGTGTCTTGAGTCAAGAGAGGGCTCTTCTAAGGCCTCTGAGGAGCAAGTGGTAGCAGAGGGAGGGGAGAGGAGAGCAATACAGGATGAGTGAGATACTGGGGAGGGGAGCAAGGGGCAGGCCAATGAGCGTGATCCAGGGAGAGGGAAGATGGAGGTAGGGGAAGAGAAAAAGTTAGGATGCATGTGACGGCGAAGCAAAGCTGAAGAAACTACCATTCATATGTATTATATGTATTTAATTCTTATAACGATCCCATTTACTTTGCCACAGCTGTGCAGGTGCTGGTGAAGGGAGCCCACTGGATCCCTGGTCTCACTCAGGGCACGTGCATAAGAGCGAACAGGCGGCCCAGCCAAAAGTGTGCCGTCCACAGCACGAATCCCTTGTAGACTCTTACATGTCATTGATTTTACCTCTTCTTTGGTAAACCTCTTCCTACATCAACACAGCAGTTGATGTAATTTCCATCTTACACGTGGGCATGCAGAAACACAACAGGGAAGGGTGCCTCTGAGTCTTACTAAGTTCACGTACACACAGAGAGACACAGACAACACACAGACATACACATGCAGACAGACAGACAGATAGACACACACACACACACACACACACACACACACAGTGTCAGTTTCCAGCTCTTCCTGGTAGGTTGCAAGGCTGCTAGAAACACTATGGTAGAGCATCATATTTAACATCCAGAGCCCTCTAGCCCTGGCCCTCCTGCTTGAACCACAGAGCTATGTTAACCACAGGGTGACAAGCAAAAATAAGGATGGAGGATAAGAGCAGGCACAGGAGAGCACGCTGGAGTGAGGAGGGCTGATTAATTCAAAATGTGTACCCTTGAAGATGTTCTGTCTCCGCATTGGGGAAAATTCAGAAACAGAAAAGCAGAAAGCATTAAAATATTATATTTTAACCTATATATGCACATAACTATATCACATAGTTTATATATGAAATTCCTATTATATATTTGTATATTTCCCATGTAAAGATGTAGTGTATAGCTATATATACTTCTTTTTACTGACTGTTTAATCACCCCTGTTCATTCACTCTGTTCATATTTACTCTATGCATAGCACCAATTTTTGAAAAAGGGTTGCAAAAATTGTGTTTATTCTTAGAATTTGTTTTGGCCTCTATAAACAGGGAGATATGGTGTTTTGCAGTCTCAAGGGTAACAAGAGTGGTAAAGTAGCTGAATACTAAAAACAATTTTGTACCAAAAGTCTTTCCTCACAAAACAGCTTCAACTGTGGTAATGGAGGTTTTTGCACCAAGCTGGCAAGTGGGAAATACTGGTTTGGAGAAGTTGGGTTTGGTACACAAAGGTTCTGCCCATCTTGAGTTGTTTCCTAGCAACAAGGACATCTTTGGGTTGCCCTCCCTCCCTCCGATGCTGCCTGGGGCTGTGCAAAAGCACGAGAGGCACAGCCTTTCACAAACACACTTATTCCTGTGAAAACACAGATAAGACATAAGAATTGGAAGGAATCAATTATTACATTTCTATATTGTTTCTTTTAGGCCTGGTGCTTACTTTTTTCAGACTAGTGATGATTATAAAAGAGTGTGGATTCCAGAACCAGAAACGTGAACCTGAGCTCCCCAATTTAACCTCTCTATTGTCTCCATCTCTTTACCTGTAAAATGAAGCTGGTGATAGTATCCATATCATCAGATTATTATGAGAATTAAGTGAATTAATACATAAAAATCCTTAAACAGTGCTTTGCATATAGCAATAAATATCAGTTGGTGCTACGCAACTTTGGCTGAGTTTCCTAAATTCTAAGGCTCGAGTTCATCACCTATAAATGGAGATGATGCCACCTATGATGTAGGGTTGTCGGGAGGACTAGAGAAATGCCTAGCACATGGCACATGCTCAATAAAAAGTATTACTAGCGTTACTATTACTACGACTGTTGCTAATACTATTACCACTGCTGCCACTAGTACCACAGACATTGTGTTGGACACCTAAACTTGGGGCCTGCTTTCAAGGATATCAGCCAATAGAAGGAAGGCTCAGTGCATTCAGGGTAGCCATATATGCTGGGGAGGACTTCCCCCAGGGAAGAGTAGGGAAAAAGCATTCCAGGAGGGACTGTCACCTCTAAAGGCAGGAAAGTACCCAAGGCAGGCCCCGAGCTAGGAAGTAGCTCAGTCTAGGAGTGTGTTTATCAGAGACGGAATAGGGGGAATGAGAGAAGGCTGGGCCCCAGGATGGAGAAGAACGAGTAAGTGCATTTTCTCCTCTGGCTTCACCAGGCGTTCAAAAACAAGTAAGACTGGACAAATTGTAGTAGTTTCTTCTTTTAACTACCAAAAGGAATTTTTTTTGAGTGAGTGTTTGTTGTTGGAGACCCAGGAGCCCAGCCCAGGCTGACCAGGGCTCCCTTGCAGCCTACAAACGCAGGGAAAGGTCAAAAGTAAACAAGCCAAAAGTAGCCAGGCCAAAGGCAAACCAGAGGATTTTTTTTTCTTTCTCCTTCTTCCAGGCTCTGAAAGGACTGGTCTCTAAAGTCTCTATTTCAAACAAAAAGAACAGACAGTTCCAGCTTCTAAATACTGCCAGAGAACAACAACCACTCTTTTTAGAAGGAGAAAAAAAAAAA
>NW_011888796.1:1510413-1518659 GCF_000151845.1 Pteropus vampyrus
GGAGCCACTCTAATTAATGGTGGTGCTCTTCATTTATGAACACAGTTATCCACAACAGACTGCTGAGCGAAAAAAAACAAGGTCACAAGCAGCAAGTACAACGTGATCTTGTTTTCTAAAAAATGGCATGCCTGAGTAAAAATAATGCACATCCTGTGTGATATTCAGAGGGTTGCACACCAAAACGTTACTTCTCTCATATGATTTATTTTTATATTTTATATTTTTTATTTTTTTTGCCTACAGCACCCAGTCTTCCTAGGTGGTCTCCCATCCAAGTACTAATCAGGCCTGACCCTGCTTAGCTTCCGAGATCAGACGAGATCGGGCATGTTCAGGGTGGCATGGCCGTAGACTCTCTCATATAATTTAAATTGACTTTTTCCTTTATATTTTCATTTTTTTTTAAATTCATAAAAGAAAAATAAAAAAGTGTATTTTCATCTTGGGGAAATAAAGTCTCAAACCACTGGACAAATCTGGCCCTCAAACTGTGACCAATAAGCCCCATAAATTTTATTCAGTCTAGATCTGGGGAGGTTATCTACAAGAAAACCATGGCCCAAATGATATTACATCCAGAACAGGAGAGGGTGGATGAAATCTCCGGACACATATGGGTGACTTTAGCTAGAGAATCTAGTAGACCTGCAAGCCCAAGTTCTACTTTATTTTCTGTTGCTTCTAGAATCAGGTGGTTTAGGAAGCTGGTAATATAATAGTGAGCTAAATTTTTCAGGCAAATTGAATTTTAGACAATATTAAGGTGAATTTTAAAATGCTCAACTGACTTTGAAGACATTGGAGCTAACCTACCATTGAACGAGATTTGTATCGATGTTTTCTTTATTCAATATGAGTAAAACAACAAAAAAATCTCCTTAAACAGGCAAAATAGGAAATGAGATGTAAGAACTAGTCTCACCAAAACAGGCGAGCCATCTCTACTATTCCTGAGAAAGGTTCGTTTGGCACTGCCTCTACCCCTTTAATGACGAGACAGAGTCCTATTCCCGTGTATCACAGTCCCCTCCATAGTCAGAGAGCTCGCTTCACTGGAATTTTTCCTAAAAGGTACTCAGAATCTACTCTAACAATAGGAATATCTTCTCATTTTACAGAAAGGGAAACTGAGTCACACTGAGACCAAGAGGCTCACACAAAGGCATATCAAACCTCAGAGCCTGAAATCAAACTCCCAGTTCACAATTCAGTCCTGATTCCACCATCGTGTTTTCTTTTTCATACTCAATTCGTGAGTGAGCCCAGACGCTGGCCCGCAGCTTTCTGAAGAGCTGACCTGGCTCACCTTCCCCACCAGACAGCACAAGATCTTCAGGCTTTTAAGCTTTTGAGTGCCCAGGAGTGACAAACTTCACTTTATAGTTTAAAACATATTGGAAGATGCAAAAGTTTTGTAACAGACACACTACCTATATAGCACCACAAATAGTAGTGACTATGGCTCATTTTTCTAATATTCTTTATTACTTTACAAGTAATCTCTTCATCAAGAAAACAGTACCACTACAGTCAACATTTCTAAATAGCTTTTTGTTTCATGGAAGTAGTTATGAGGAAGGAGCACATATTTGTTTGTTTAACATCATGAGTGGTTCTTATATTGTGTACATGTGACCTAAGTACATCTCTTAGAGACCTAGGACCTTGGGGTACCCCACATGGTTTCACCAGTTGGGTGGCCTCAGCTGCTTACAAACCTCTTTACAGATGCATAGCTATGCGGACACAGGGAAGGTCATCCTGAACCATTCCCCCAGAGTGACAACATTTCAGAAAAATTTTAAGTGAAACTTTGACAATTCTGTGATCTTCTCTCCCTGCTGCAACAACCAGACAATGACCTAGGCCACAACACTCTGCTCTCTGTCTGTCATAACCTGGCTCCATTTCTGCTTCCAAATGTTTATCCTCTATTCAAGATGCCTGGAAGCCCACTTTCCTCAATCCTGGTCTTTGATATCATCTTGCCCAGTGCAGCTCTGAGTTTCCTGTAGCAGGCCTGGTTGTGGAGGGAGGAAGGCACAGGAGAAAAGGTATGCACCCCTCTGCGGCAGCACCCTAGCCCCAATTCCAGCACTCCACATGTGTCCTCTCCACTACCCCATGCCCTGCACCTACACACACACAGACCCAGTCTAGCGCCTGGAACAAAATACCAAGGAAGCTACTCTGCTGGCTCATATGGTCTCACTAACTTGCAGATGAAGATGACTTTTTGAATCCTTTTTGAATCCACCATTACCATTGATGCATCGCTTTATCTTTCTCTGTGGGGTTAAACTGAGTGGCCATAATTTGTTTCTAAACTTTTTAAAGGGGAAGTAGGGGAGCAATTATGCCAAGACAGCAGGTGTGAACTGGGGCTGACCTCAGAAATCAGGATGGTGTTCACACTAGGTCTAAGGAAAGCAACACAAAATAAGGACAGGCTAGGGAAGAGGCCCAGAGGGGGCTGTTTTGCTCTCAACCTGCTTTCTGACACTGCTAGTAATAAAAATCCTTAGAAATTTCCAAAGAGCTGTTTGCTTGCTTCAGGAACTGGAAGGATGAGGAAAAGTTTTATGACTATACTTGTAGGCTAAACATCTGACTGTGCCCCTTAGCCCCCGACTCAACCAGATTCCTACCTGCTGGTAGTAAAAGCAAGGGACACAGACTGGCCAATCCTTGGGGTTCTCAGAAAAGATAAAAAGGGACCAAATAGGTTCAGGCACAGAACTAGAAGAGTCTCAGGGAACTTGTACTTGGAGGTATCCCAGAAACCCCTGAGATTCCCTTTCTGAGCTACTAAGCCCCTCCCCAAAGACAACAACGGTGGACAGTCCTATCTCCCAGTGCCTGGCAAGTGGGATGGAAGGAGGGTGGAGAAGAGTCCCCAGGCCCACGCCCTAGGCAGCAAGCAGTAAGGGAAATCTGTCCCTGTACTCCAAAGTCCTATTGAACATAATGTCTCACAGTAAGGAGCCTGGTCAATTAGGTTCTCTGGTGGCATCAGCCTAGGAACCTAGGTACTTCTTTTGCAAGAGTGTTTTACAATTCAAACCACCTTCTATGTGAACTCTTAGAGCCCACCCACTAATATGTTGGAAGGGGTTTTTGCATGTGGACAAAGGGGCAGGCTGGTCACTTCCCAGGTTCTTGTTAGCTTTCAGAATGTGTCCGTACGAGGCATGAGAGCTAGCAACAGGACGAAATATTCACTCTGGCATCCTCACAACTGATAATTAATAGCTATAGAAATACAGCAGCGCACAGTTGTTCAGGCCCTCTTCTTGCTCCGTGCTCTCTCCCCACCCAGTCTTATCCATTAATTCATTTTACCATTCATTCATTCAATTACCATCTATAGAGAGATGACTCTCAAATGTTTATCTCCAGCCCAGATCTCTTCACTGAGCTCAAGGCTCCTGTATCTTCCTTGTATATCTTCTCAGTATTTCAAAGCCATCTCAAATTCAATGTCTCCAAGGCCAGGACCTTGAATTCATTCCCTTCTCTTCATCTCCACCACCATTACCTGAATGCAAACCACCACCAATATCCCACCCGGACAATCACAACTGCCTCCCAGTAGGACTCCCTGTCCGCTCTCTGCCCTTCTAATTCATTCGCTACATTGCAGCCAACATGATCTTTCCAAAAAGCAAGCCTCATCACCTCGCCCCACTCCTTGCTTGAAACAAGCCAATGGCTTCCCTTTACTCTTGGAATAAAGACGAATTTCCCACTTTGGTTTGATCTCTGAGTCTCTAGTCAGTTGCATCTAACACTTGCAATATCTCACCTGTGTACACTCAGATGCGTCTTCAGGAAATGGTCTCATCTAATCAATGACTACTTTCCCGCCAAGGTGCAGAATAGCTCCTCAGCAAAGCCCTTAAAAGTATGCTGGATTTTCCTACAATGCTCTCTCTTAGCCAACATACCCCTCTCCTTTGTGGTAAGGATCATGGCTATAATTTGTCATTTACTTTGGTCTTCTTTGACTCGTGGCTGTCTCTTCCTCTAGACTGTAAACTTTGTGAGGACAAGGGCATTCATTCAATACTGAATCAAGAAAGAGAGAAGGGAGCAAGCAAGGGATGGGCTTATTCCCACACTCCCTAAACATGTTCCGTACTTTTCTACTTTTGAATTTTGTTAAGGGTGTTCCCTTAGTCTAGCAGATACTTCTCTCTCCAGTCAGTTAAAAGTCTATTTCTCACTCAAAGCCCAGTTTAAATGTTACTGTCCCATGTCTGCCCTTCATTTGTGGCATTCTTTGAATCTGGTCTTGATTAGGATGATATATATACACAGTCACCTTTTGAGAGGGTCCAGGTCTTATTTATCTCTATATTCCACCACCACCCATCACCAACCTCTGGGCTTAGGACGATGACTTCCACAAGTTTGTTAAAAATAATTAAATTCAGTGGAGACAATGTCAATAAGGTTGGAGCCATGAAGGACGTATTCCTTTCCTAGTTATGGGACGCCAAGTTGTACAGTCCACTGCCCAGTGCCACCCTATTTAAGACTTTACTGAACCTGTATAGGCATTTCTGCTAGACATTAAAAAAAAAAAAAAAAAAGAAGTCAAACAGATATAATTCTTACCTTCTAACATACTACTATCTAAAATGGAGAATGATTATCAGCCAAATACTTAAATGTAAGCATTAAGTAAGGGTGTTCAATGGGTTTGATGAATGCAGGTGAAGGGAGCTGGAGACCCTGAGGCAACCATCACCTTCCCTTCACTAAATCAGGGAAACGTCTATCTTCACTTAATTCTATTTACTTAACACGAGCCTAAAGAAAACTTGTTTTACTTTATCCATCTGTCTCATGGTTGCCACAATATAATTTTCAAATGAAATTTCTAAATGCAGACCACACACGCTATTTCAGTGGACCTAACATTGATTTATGCTACGGCTGGGGGAAGGGAGGTACTCTGAAGAAAGATGCTTAGCCAGCAGTTTTCTGACTGCCAGCTTTTGCTTGCTCTGCTATAGCAGCATGCAGATGTAGTTTAGTGTCTCAATTACTTCTGGATTACTTTTGGCCCGTTCAAGAGTCATATCATCTCTGCTATACCAAGTAGACATGAAAGTCAAAACTGTGATTCCTAAGACAACCATGGTGATAGAATATAAATTAGAAGGCCCTTGCTTGCTTAGTCTTCATCTGAAAACATCAGAATGCAATTTGTTGGACAGATTCTATAATCTGCAGATGAAGGCAGTTATAGGGCTCAAGTTTATCCAGCGTTAACAAGCCCTAATAGTCTAGTTCAGCTCAGACATAACAAACGGAAATGGCTTTAAATTATCCTTCCCTAGAGACATGATTTCATAAGAGAACAAACTCTATATGCGCACAGAGAGATTTCCAATGTAAACATGTGGTGGAAGCTAAAAGCTGCAGCCGGGTTTCAAGCCTGGATATGCCAATGGCAGGGTATTTGATTTCAAAGACACCGATTTCCTCCCAGTGCAATAGCACGCACACTTTTTTTGCTGACTACACTTTGAACTGCAAAAGACACACAAGCTTGCATATATGTGTAATTTTATAGTTTTCTTTCTAGCTAGGATATTAATAGATTTTACTTAGCCTTTTCCATGCATAAGTATGACTGGGATTCAGATGCTTAAGGGATAGAGTTCCTCATGGAAAACACAAGGCTCACTCATCATCTGAGCTGGCTGAAATGTAGACTGGCCTCTGAGGGTTTGGGAAATGCAAGGTGAACAAGTTGGTCTTCCATGTTCAAGAGAGACATCATCCCAGCTCCCTCTGATTATGAAAAGCGAGGAAAGGAGAATTCTCTTGCACTACATGGAGGAAAGATCATTCTGGATTGTTACTTTTGGGCTAGTCAGGTCTTAAAAGCCTAAGACCAAGATTTTGCACTGACAATTCTCCAATATCCATTAGGCCTATGGGCCAAACGAGGTCTGCCTCCTGCTTTTATATGACTTAGGAACTAAAAATAGTTTTTATATTTTTAAATAATTGAGAAAAATAAAAGAAAAGTAATATTTTGTGACATAAAAATTGTAAGAAATTCAAATTCAATGTTTATAAAGTTTTACTGGCACACAGCTATGCTCATTTGTTCATGTATTGTCTCTGGCTGCTCTCACAGGACAACGGCAGACTTGAGTAGCTGCAACAAAGACCTGAAATGCAAAGCCTAAAATACTTATTATCTGGCCCTTTACATAAAAAGGTCTGTTGATCCTGGATCTAAACTATGAAACAAAAGCAGTATTAATCTTCAGTTGCCATTTTTGTTTATTTTTAAACAAATCATTGTATTATGCCTAGGAACTCACAAGTGACTTAAATATTCTTTGTTTTTTTACGAAAACCCACCTATCTGAAGTTAAAAACCTTTGTATAGTTTCCCTCCAAAACGCTAAGTCACGCATTAATCTGAGATCACAAAGTCAAATGAATTTAAGAGCCAGGCAGAAACCACGACTAAGTAAGAAATCTTAATTTTTATGAAAAATTTTCTGAATTTGAAAATATTTTACAACCCCAGCCCAGTGGCCACTAGCTTGAGATCTCTGACTTAGACCATGAACAACACATCGTGGACTCTTCCCTTTTCAACCACTGACAACCGTAACAAAATTCTCTGTGCTTTGCCAAATATTTTATATTTTTAAATAATTTTTTAAAAATAAAAGTAGTCCACATTTATTATCAGAACATATCAAAGAAGGTATATTCATTTTTATGACATCAATGACTTTGAACTATAAATCCTCTGAGGACTGCCCTTTTCACTGAACTTCTGTCCGTGCCGTCCTACAGCACGGGCCATGCAATGGCCACTTGGTAAACACCTGCTGACTTCACCACTGTTCTTTGCTTCTTCTCTCTTGCCCTGTTGCTTTACAGAGCCTGGATGGAATATTAAGCAGATTCATTTATTTCATCCCTGGGGAGATGCTTATTTAAACTACTCCAGAGAGATGAGGCTCTCTAAAGTTTTAAAGTCCTCTGTCAGTCCACACAGATATCCTCTGCTTGGATTCCCACGCAAGCTTTCTGTGTGTAAGTGTTTATAAGACGAAGACCGAAAGTGACCAACAGCCCTCTGAACTCTATAGGGACAAAGGCTGCCAACGTCAGTAGCTGAAACTACTGTAGGCAGAGCCTACTGCTGTTCACAAGTCTGCTTCTTAAAGCCAAACCTTTGCAATACGGCCCCTGTCCCCACCATTTTGTGGAAGCAGCTAATTTTATATCCTCAAAGTTATAGGAAGTAAAGGAATACTGCTAATGAAAATTCCTAAATTGCTATTCTGTCATGCATAGAAATATACCCTTAGTCAACAAACATTTCTGGAACATTGCTAAAGTGTCAGAGACGACAACAGGAGCACAACTTGCACTTAGTCCCCAGCACCTTTTAGTTTACTGTTGGCAAATAGTGTGGTAAACAATTCATGAAAAAAAAAAAATGTTGAGGACTACAAAGCAGAGAGGGGGAAACAAGGAAGAGAGTGCTTGATTTTTCCTGAGGGTGAGTTGTCAAAAGGCTTCAGAGAGGAAGTGGCACTTCGGTTACATCTTGTAAGCTGAGCCAGTTTTGGAGGACGGAAGAGGTAAATTATAAGCAAAAGTGAAGAAACAACCCCCAAAATGTGATATAGTCTAGCCCACAAGAGATACTCTGAGTATTTCACAATATGTGTTTTGGGGAAGGAGGGGTGATGGAGAAATGAGGCCAAGAGAGAAACCATTCAGAGAGAGATGGCTGGAGAACACAGCAGCTGCCAGATCCTTGAGGTCCCTGCATGTATGCTAAAGAGTTTGGACTAAATCCGAGAGGCAGTAAAAAGATACTGAGAGATTTCAAATACGAGAGTAACAGAATCGCACTGTTGCATTAGAAAGAACACTTAGGCTATGATTCAGAAGAGGGAATGGAGGACTATAGAGTGGGACTGCTGGACAGGTCAAGGTGAGAGAAAATTGAATGTATGAACTTAGACACTGAATGTAGAACTAGATGCGAAAAGGATCAAGGAGGAAATCATGATGTTGGAGTGGATGTCTGGGGAAAGGGGCAGCAGAGAGGAAAGGAAGTCCAAGTCGATTCCCAGGTCTTTGGTTTGGTGAAGGGATAACTGGTGGAGCTATTCACCCAGAGAAAGAATAGAAAAGAAGGAATAGGGTCTTTTTTTGCTTATAAATAACAAAAGGAATCAGTGCCT
>NW_011888796.1:1518709-1529998 GCF_000151845.1 Pteropus vampyrus
CTGAAACTACTGTAGGCAGAGCCTACTGCTGTTCACAAGTCTGCTTCTTAAAGCCAAACCTTTGCAATACGGCCCCTGTCCCCACCATTTTGTGGAAGCAGCTAATTTTATATCCTCAAAGTTATAGGAAGTAAAGGAATACTGCTAATGAAAATTCCTAAATTGCTATTCTGTCATGCATAGAAATATACCCTTAGTCAACAAACATTTCTGGAACATTGCTAAAGTGTCAGAGACGACAACAGGAGCACAACTTGCACTTAGTCCCCAGCACCTTTTAGTTTACTGTTGGCAAATAGTGTGGTAAACAATTCATGAAAAAAAAAAAATGTTGAGGACTACAAAGCAGAGAGGGGGAAACAAGGAAGAGAGTGCTTGATTTTTCCTGAGGGTGAGTTGTCAAAAGGCTTCAGAGAGGAAGTGGCACTTCGGTTACATCTTGAAAGCTGAGCCAGTTTTGGAGGACGGAAGAGGTAAATTATAAGCAAAAGTGAAGAAACAACCCCCAAAATGTGATATAGTCTAGCCCCCAAGAGATACTCTGAGTATTTCACAATATGTGTTTTGGGGAAGGAGGGGTGATGGAGAAATGAGGCCAAGAGAGAAACCATTCAGAGAGAGATGGCTGGAGAACACAGCAGCTGCCAGATCCTTGAGGTCCCTGCATGTATGCTAAAGAGTTTGGACTAAATCCGAGAGGCAGTAAAAAGATACTGAGAGATTTCAAATACGAGAGTAACAGAATCGCACTGTTGCATTAGAAAGAACACTTAGGCTATGATTCAGAAGAGGGAATGGAGGACTATAGAGTGGGACTGCTGGACAGGTCAAGGTGAGAGAAAATTGAATGTATGAACTTAGACACTGAATGTAGAACTAGATGCGAAAAGGATCAAGGAGGAAATCATGATGTTGGAGTGGATGTCTGGGGAAAGGGGCAGCAGAGAGGAAAGGAAGTCCAAGTCGATTCCCAGGTCTTTGGTTTGGTGAAGGGATAACTGGTGGAGCTATTCACCCAGAGAAAGAATAGAAAAGAAGGAATAGGGTCTTTTTTTGCTTATAAATAACAAAAGGAATCAGTGCCTTCCTGATTATAATCTAGGCTAGGAAATCATATTGAATGAAGTTGTGCTTCAGGGTGTCTTAAAAATTCATTTTCTGTCCTATGGTTTTTGAATGTCATAAATTAGATGATTATATGCCACGAAGCCACCTTAAATCTGTTTTGGACAAACAGGACAAACAAATAGAGACTCGTGGACATGGACAATAGACTAATGGTTACATAGGGTGGGGGGGAGGGGAGAGGTAGGTGGGGTAAAAGGGGTCAAATATGTGGTGACAGAAAGAAATCTAACTATGGGAGGTGAACACACAATGTAAATATATATATGCCTTACTGTTAAAATCTTCAGCCGAAAGTTATCAGATTCCGTTAACCAATGTCACCATAAAAAAGTAAATGAATAAATTTAAAAAATAAAAAAATAAAAAATAAATCTGTTTTAGAAAAAGATGGGCTATAAATAAATAATATATAAAATACCAAGATGTTGACTTCTTAAATCCATTTTCTGCACATATCCAAAGACAAATATAGGCTCTTTCTATATTCCTTTATGAGGATTGAGGGGACCATTAAAGTGTACATCTTTTTTCACATCTGAATTCTGAATCCATCAAAAAAGAAACAGAGCGGGTAGACGATATGGCTTGGGTGTGTAGCACCAGTGGGCTTCCACCAACTGGATGAGGCAGTGCCCCTCTTGCCTCTGTGGCTGGTGGAGGACCATAACTGAATGTGAGAAGCTCCTTCCTTACCCCAGACTCACCAAGCAGATGTGTCTGCAGAGGAGTGATGAGGAAGCAGAGAGTGGCCAAAAGTGGTGCAGAGAAAAACTCTTCCTCATAGAGAATAAAGACTTTCCCCCTAATGCCCTTGTCTAGCAAACTTTTTATTATTATTTTCCTAACTTAAGCAGTACATGTAGAATCTAATTCCATTCAATAAGCATCAAGTGGCGTTTGTGTTCCAGGAACTGGAAATAAAGAGAAAAAAGACAAGGTTCTATCTTCAAATGTTCACACCCTATTTCAAGAGGATAGATCTGTAGGAGGAAGATAACTGAGTGACAGAGTAGCGGGGTAGGCAAAACATTTGGAAGCAAAGAGGAAGTAATAATTAGTTGCAACCTTGGGGATTGGAGAGAATATTAAAAAGCACCTTGAATTTTTATTCTCTTACTACTTAGAATATTTTAAGCTGTCATTTCTTTTTCACTAGGGAAGGTTTTTCCTTTGCCACAGGGTGTGAAAGCGCCTGGCGTGAAGTTGTGTAATATATGGATGGACATCTCTTCTTTCTGCCTACTCAACACCTCTTCCCCCTTTTCTGGTAACAGAGCCTTCCTTTCCTTTGGGGCCCTGTCCTCCTGCCACGGAGGCCAACTGGACTCTTTCGGGGGAGTACTGACTCAAGGGCAGAAAGGAAAAGGATCTAGTGCCTTTTGAGATCCTAAGTGATAAGAACCAGGGAAGCCATTTTGCCACCAGGTGGCAAAACCTACTGAGAATAAAACCGATAGGAAGAAAGCAGAGCAGAGAGATGGAAATAGTGCTAGAAACAATGACATTGTTGGAAGCCCACTCCTTAGACTTCCCAATTACATCAGCCAGTAAATCCCATTGGGTCTGTTACTTGAAACCAAGAGCCCTGGATAATACAGTATTTATCATAAGCTTACAAATTACCTAACAATATTATTCATAGATTATTCCTACTGTACTTCTGACCTAAGATATTAAAACTGAGACTTCTACAAAGCTTTATGAAGACCCTCATGGCTTTAATGCTATAAGATATACTCTAGGAATTGCCGATTATTCTACAAATCAGTGTCATTTAATGATGAAGCTACTCTGATACCATATAATTTATCAACTATCACTTTTAGTTTTTATTTTTCCCACTATATCATTCTTATAGCTCAGCCTTCACTAATATACATTCTGATTTATTTGATCTATTGTGCATTTTTTTGGCATTACAATTTACTAAAGTATAGTCACATTGGTTCTTGTTGTCCTTTAGAGACCAAATTCATTTTCAGTTCTAATTTAGTCATTAACATTGTGCTTTATCTTAATGTTTTCTCTGCCCAGTTCATCTTAGTGGCATCTGCAAAGTTAAGTCACCATCAATATGTGGAAATTGTTGCTTTTCACAATCCCTAAAAGTGAAAATATTAGTAAAATTAGAATTTTAAATCGTAGGAATGACTAACCCTCTGTTTACTCAGCAGTAAAACTGCGACAGTAAACCCTCTTTTCCTCTTCTTACCCTGTAAGAATGAAATGGGACAAGTTAAGAGCATGTGGCGATCTCTGCACAGCAAGGGTAGGAGCGTCACCCATTGCTTTTTTACTTCCTCTACCGAATTTTAATCTCTTAGAGACAAGTATCACGGATGTCTTTGGCTATCCCACATATGCAAGTTGGTGGCAAGATGATAAAAAGAAGAAAAAAATAAAAGGTTATTTACTTTCCTTGGTAATTCATTCCAATGTTCCAAAAACCACCTGGAGGTTATTTCTAATAAATATTTCTAAGTAAATACTATTAGCAAAATACTACTGAATACTAACCCTTTGCCAGACACTATGTTCTATTCCTCCTAAAAGCACTTCCTCTTTTTTTAACCCTTGTGTAGACAAAGAAAAAGCAGGAACCTTTTCTGTGAAAGATCATTACAAGGTTACATCTCAGCACTATGATAAACTATTTCAAATCCTCTAAACATTCTTTATTTTGATGATTAAAATTATATGCATTATAGAAAATTACTGTCATTTGACTGCTTACTCTACTAAGGAGAGGCAGCTTTCCCAAGGCTCTAATTTTCTCAACATTTAAACTGATTCATATTTATAAGAGAGAGAACCAGGTACAGAGAGAGGACAGTGTGTTCAATGTTTTAGTGGTATCTGCATGATTAAATCACCCCTCATATGTAGAAATTGCTGCTTTTCACTTTCCTTAAAGGTGAAAACATAGCAATAAAGCTGAAATCAGAAATAAAGTTATTTGGTATAGATGGAGAGTAAGAATACGGTAAGTGTAGAGAAACCTGTCCTAGGCCAATCCGACCTTCTTGCAGGAATTTAGATTGAGAGATGCTATTTAGACTGAACTGAGGACATATGAACTTGGGCAGCATGTTTGGCCATGTGCTCACTAAGCAGTGAAAGTGGCCGACTAAAAGAGTAAAAGAAGGAAGGAGATATACAGAGAGAAACAGAATTCTGAGTCCACAAGGTTCTGAAGGGGAGCTAGGCAGATAGAGGGATATGCCAGGAGAGGGAGTGAGACTAACAGCCTGGGTCCTCATCAGGGCTGCAGTTCTAGGCTCTGGTCTCTCATAAAGCCCAGATGGACCTCATGCCTTTGGGTTCTCTTGCTCCCTCATGGCAAATTCCTCTTTTTTGTTAAGACAATTTGAGTGGGTTTCAATTATTTACAACCATAAGATTTCTAACCCGGGCAATAAGACAGTGGTCTTCAATTCTAATTGAGCATAAGAAAGCTGTAACGTAGTTTTTAAAAACAAAAATACCCCTGCCCTGGTTTCTGATTTCAGCAGGTTTGGAATAGAACCCAGGCAGCTGAAATTTTAAAAACTCAATCTGAGAACTTAGGCTCATGGAATGGCAACCAGTACACAGCAGAAAGCTTGGCATCGAAGAGGAAAGGACATTTCAGATTAAGATAACAATGGCAAAAAGGGAAGACAGAACAATAGGATGCAAGAATACACGCCACTTCCACAAAGAGGCATGCAGTAAATGACTCATCTTAGCATCTACTTCCACACTGAACAAACTGCGGTCAACTTTAGTCATCTGTCATGTAAGAGATTTAAGGTCCCAAGAGTACGAAGCATGTCAGGTTTAATTCACATATCAATAAACTATACCTTGCAGCTTTAAATCTAAATCATTTTGGTACCTAGAAGCATCAAATCTTAAAAAACGTTATTTAGCTGGACAATTATAGGTTGCAGTGATGGGCTAGGCACAAATGAAAACAAAATATGGGTGTGTGCAAAAGAGGCAATTAAATGGGAATTTGGTATAGAAATTCTCCCTTCCACAGGAAGAAATTGAGTCAAAAGTTGATTGTATTCATCTGACAGCAAGATTAACACCTAAATTATGGAATAACTTTGTCAGTAAAACTATAGATGAAATTGCCCTCTTATTACCTTGACAAAGGGATTTATCTTAGGTTTAGAGAATGGGTCTTTTCTGAGGTAGATGAGAAAGATTACTATAATATTTATAAAAAAGTTTTTTCAACAACCATAAAACATTTATAATTTATAGAAATGGTTAAGAGGCATGGGGAACAAATAAAGGTAAGTTTAGCGCTCTTGCAAATGCTGGGAATGATTTCTCCACCAGTGAATGGGCTGGCGTCTGATTAAACAACAGCATGAGTCTGATTAAACAACAGCATGAGTTTCAATAAATCGATGCAGAGAAAGAGGATCTGATTTGTGACTTAGAAACCTCCTCTGTACAATAGACACAAATTTGGTAGTGAGTAGAACTCTGTCATTATATTATGTTAAGGTTCTAGGCACTTTTGTCAAAATGAGTATATGAATTTGGGAGATATTCCTTTCTTGAAAAAAACATCAAGAACTTGCTGGTAATTGACTGGAGAGCCTCATGATAGCAATCTGGGTATTGGACAGTAAGACCCCTAAAGATTGAGTCTTTTACTTCTCTAGTCAACTTCATTGCGTGGTATCTCCCATGTGCAGCCCCATGTGTACCAAAAAGGGAAGAATAAGTGTTGAGTGAAATACAATGAAAAGGAAATATAATCACTACCGCACATTTGTGACATTGTTCTGGACAAATAAATGATCTTACTTTTTTGAATTATGCTTTCTTAACTGCAAAACTGAGACCCATCCAAGTCAAATACAAAGGAAGATACTCATGACAGCTGTGAGAGATAGGTATGTGGTTTAAGGCAAAAGATGGCAGAACCATGATTAAATAGTCAGTTTCGTCAATAGTTTGTTCTACAAATGATGCAATAATTGCTAACATTTGCTGAACACATATATTATCCACCATTCTCACATATTACATTAACTCTTTTAACCCCCATTAGAGTCCCAGAAATAGGTTCTCTTACTATTCTCACTTTTACAGTGGCACAGGGAAGTAACAGCCAAGGTAAAACAGCCGGGAGTGGCGAAGCCAGGATATACACCCAGGCAAATGTGGCTTCTGACATACGTCTTAATCTCTATGCTACTCTGCTTCAGAGAATGTAGTGACCATACAGACTTTTCACTTCTCTCCTTCGAGTCTTTCAAATTATTGTTGGCTTAGTGGCCACTGCCATAATACCAGACCTGGGTGCTGCTTGTCCACAGTGAAGGCTCCGTAGAAAGGATATGTAGAACTTTCATTATTTCCCATATATCAATGCTTTTGTTACTGGAAAATCAGTAGTCACAGATTCTGGTCCCTACTCTACCTTTAATTAGCCAGGTGAATTTGAACGAGCCTCTCAAGGCCTTCATTTCCTCATTTAAATAAAAGAATTACATTAGATGATCCCTGAAACTATTTCCAACTCTATGAAATGCTATGAAGAAAAAGAAAAAGATTCGAGGCCTCTTCTACAACTCTTCACAAGGTTGGGCCTTATTAGCACTACTTTCATAGAGCTTACAAGCAGCTCTAGGCAGATAATTAGCAGTGGTGAAATCTACTGCTATCGTAAAGAAAAGCTGACTGTTTCAGGACTGAAAAGATACAAATCAGAAAATTACGGAAGAACTAAATAAAGTATGCTGATTATACTAGGCAAATGCACGGATGGCTATCTTCCTTTTTAAATTTGAAAAAAATGTGCAAATACAATAAAGTACAGGGGCAAATATAACAAACGTTGTTTCTATATCTTCATCGCTTTTTTTATTTTTTATTTTGTCTTGTATATTAAAAAATATATCAAGTTGAAGTACCATAATCACATTTCCTTCTCTGGGTGAAAACCATTTTCAAGAATTTCATATTCATCTTTCTAGTCTTCTTAAAAGAAATATAGTCTTTTTCGTATATGATCTTATCTATGAAGCATAGAGCATCTCTAAGGCGCACATCTGAAACTGTATTCACTCGGTTGTAGTGTTTGTGCCTATTCACATCTAAATAGATGCTACCAAATTATTCTTCAAAGTGACTAACCAATTTACTCACTCATTAAAAGTGTGAGTCCTCGTTTCTTCACATGCTGATCAACAGAGTTTCACGTGCTTGTTTAAATTTTGTATTGTTTTGAGTTTTTGGTTTTGGTGGGATTTTTTTGGGGGGGAGGACAAACTGATGGCTAAGAGTGTATCTCATTTTCATATTAATCTTTACTTCTATAATGACTTGTAAAGTTCAACATTCAGTTTTCTTCTTCTAAAAATTGCCTTTGCCCATTTTTCTTTTGGGTCATCGTTTTCTTATTTATTTGTAGAATACAAACATGCCTAACATCTTAAGGCTAGAGAGTCATAGGTTACAGACTAGTTTGGGAGCCCATGGTTGGCCCTGATTGGGCTGACAGGCCACCCAATCTGTTGGTAGGCTTTGTAGCACAGCCTACATTCAATAGCAGAAAGAGTGAGATCATTCTATTGAGAAACCAGCTAACTTGTTACCCAGCTGGGTGAGTAGGTAGTAGACAGAATTCTTGGGTTCTTTTTCAATTGCCTTGCCATTGTCCTGGTCATCCTGCCACTCTACACCTCTATTTCCTAGTCAGTAGGAAGAAGAAATACATACCAGCCTTTTCATTATCTCTCATGGAGTCACAGAATGAATGAAGGAGAAAAAAGTCTGGATTCACTTGAGCTTTCTAAAGAAAGGTTTCCCACAGATGAGATGATTTAAAAATGTTTCTTCTCATCTCATAAAACATTTAAGAACAGATGAAACAACTGAATTTTTTTTTTTTAAGGCATTTAGCCCAATTTCTCTACACCTCAATTTTCTTCTTCTGAGAAACTGGAAAATATTTTTGTTTTCTTTGCCCTGGGGCTAACTAGAGAAGGCCTGCAGTTAGAAATACAACAGATGTAAAGTGCTCTCTTCTGTGAGGGGAGTGAATATGTGGCCTGAGCTCCTTCCCCAGGAGAACTTAGATCTTTTACCGTGGCTGCTCCATGGCGCGGTCCCTAACTTTCCCAGTGGAAAAGAGCCATGCACCCTACAGAGGTTTAGAAAGAAAACAATGCTATGAAAGGGAGCTTAGTCTCTTTGGGTTTTCTTGAAGTAATGATCTCATGTCAAGCCTTGACTGTTAAAATGAATTATATTTTGATTAATGACCTTTATTCTGTTAAAAAAATAAATGACCAAAGTGTGTGTTTATATATGCAGAGATGTATATTATACGTATGTGTGTATATCTCATTTGTGTTTGTGTGTATATACAGAGAGTGAAAGGGCCAGCTGTCTTAGCCATTTACATCTGGGGAAATGGGTGGGTAATACAGTAAGTTCTGTTGAAAGGAAATTCTGGAAGAGAATCTGATACCCCAAATCATTCAACAAGACAGGGTTCAGAGGGCAAGTGTGGAAATAAACTCAGAAACCAGGTTCTTGTTTCTATATCAGTTTGATTAAAGTAAACATATAATGTGCATCCTTTTTGGAAGTTAGGTTTTTGTTGCTATTGTTGTTTGCTTGCTTGTTTGGTTTCATTTTCCAATTGATTTTTCTTGCATAATTCAATTGTGAAATGAGTAGGAATGGGGTATTGTAAGGTCCCTTTCTATCAAAATCACCAAATTCTTCCCCCAATACTTTCAACAACAGGTTTTGGACTTGCCAGTCTTCTCTCTTCCTAGCTATTCCCTATAACTTGAAAAATACAGATCTAGAAATTATCATTTGAATTTACTTAAAATAGCTGATTGTGAAAGTCAGCCAACCTCTGCTTATTAGCAGATTCACTTAAAGGCTGGAAAGCCTCCTGGGTAAATTACTTTTAAGTGACCATGTGGGCTCCATGAAGGGGAAATGACTGCTGGTGTGTAATGCGTGGAAACTGCAGCATCTAAGCCATGTGGCCAAGGAAATTGCAGAACTCAATTGTGAAGCTAATTAGTAGATATGTACATGCATGAAAACTACAGTCAGAGGAGCCTGTACTTACACAAAGCATCATGGGTTGCCACACAGCAGAACGGAATGTAATGGCCCAAGTAGTATAGAAGAAAATGGAACAACACATGGCCTTTAATAATTTTTTTAACCTCACTTTTCAATAAGTCTAAATCCATCAAAGTAATACTGCCACCAAAGCTATTGTGCTTTAGGATAGCTTTCCCATCTATAAAACTAGCATTGTTTCTCTAAGTTAAATCCATTTTCCTGAGTCTTGGTTTGAAGTCTCTGAATCTAAAATTATGCCAGTCAAGTTATAGTAGGAAATAAGCCAGATATTTCCCAGAGCCAACATTAAATGCTCCTGACTCAATATGGAACCATACACTTAATTCTACTCCTCTAAAATTACTAGCATGATCTGTCTCATCTATATAGTTAATGCAGAAATTAATTATGATTTGCTGCCTAACAGCAAAAATGAAAGAGTAGAAAATAGAAATCTTATCATTACTAGGTATTTCCTGGTACCTCCATGCACAATGTTTGCTTCTTCAAAGGCACACCATGAATGCTGGAAGTAACTACTGGGCAGAACTACACCCAAACCAAACCAGCCAGTGCGTTCACCTTACCCATTAAGATGTGCAGCAAGTGGTTCCACAATTCTTTTGATAAGCAAATTCTCGATCTAGTAATCACAGAATCTTAGTGAAGAGGAATTTTAAAGGACACATAGTGAAACCTCTCACCCAGTACAAGAATCCTACCTGCTTGAAAAATCCTTCTTTTGTGCAAATGAAATTGCTAAAGCAATTTTCTCTTAATGTACTCAGTGGAGGAGGAAAACATCTGCTACTTTTTTCTGTATAAGAACTCTTTCTATACTTAAATACCATTTATTTTCTCCCTTCAATCTTCTTTTCTTTAGGTTAAATAGCCCACTTTCATCGTTCTTCAGAGATCTGATTTTCCATGCTTTTAATCATTTCAATTGCTTTCCACATCCTCTCAAAATGCAGAAGCCCAAGCTAGGCATGAAAGTTGAGCAAGAGCTTTGCTACTAAGTGTCTCATTAATGCTGAACATGGTGACTCAGTTTTATGCCAGACTCCTGTTACCATAGCGTCATCTTAGATTTTAAAGTGTGCTTAAAAATATATGTGTGTGTGTGTGCGCATAAAATTTTACATTTACATATATATGCAAATTGATTCTTTACTTGGACCTCTTTACATTATCAAAAAATATTTTTAACATTAACTTGTTTAAAAGTGAAAAACCCTCAAATCATTTAGAATGCTCTTTCCCTCCTAAGGTAAATTCCAGACCTTCCAGGATTTTAACATATTTAATCACAGATGCTACACGTAGCTGGTTATCAGTCCCAAGTTTCCCCCTGGAACCCCCTAATTCTGTATGTGTATCACCACGCTCTTGGAACCAAAGAGAAAAATCCTCCGTGTAGTTCTCTGGGACTACGTAGCTCAAGCTGACCGGAGTAACTTGTGTGGCCTCCATGGGGCTGCAGGCCACAGAAAGTGTTGAGTTCTCAGATGTGTGGATGTTTTATACTCAGGAGTCCAGGTTAAAAGTGACAGAGTGCCAACTCGAATCGTCATAAAGGCCAAAACAATAGGTAAGGCCTAATAATGGGTCCACATTACCGAGGTAGCTAGACCCACTCAAACGATGATAGGAATCTGTCTTTCTCCATTTTCAGCTCTGCATCCCAGTGTGTTAGCATTCTTAGGTAGGCTCCCCCTAAATGGTGGCTATAGGCTTACATTCTTCCAGTTTAGTGAACCCTACAAGACAGAGAGGATTCTTCTTTCCCATTAGTTCCAGCCAAACTCTGTGGTGAATTCTGATGTCCTCAGGTAGGTCACTTACTTACTCCTAAACCGATCACTAAAACTCTGCTTGGTATGCTCCAGGTTCAGAGCCAGTATCTAGAGCTGGAGGGTGGCACCAGCCTCATGTGAACCACACATTACCAGGAAGAGGTAAATCACCGAAGGAAAACTGAGGTGCTCTTTCCAAAAGAAGGGGGAGGGAAGCTTGCAAGGGGAGAGCACAAGACTCTTCTATTCACAGCCCTTCAGT
>NW_011888796.1:1530048-1634366 GCF_000151845.1 Pteropus vampyrus
TTACATTCTTCCAGTTTAGTGAACCCTACAAGACAGAGAGGATTCTTCTTTCCCATTAGTTCCAGCCAAACTCTGTGGTGAATTCTGATGTCCTCGGGTAGGTCACTTACTTACTCCTAAACCGATCACTGAAACTCTGCTTGGTATGCTCCAGATTCAGAGCCAGTATCTAGAGCTGGAGGGTGGCACCAGCCTCATGTGAACCACACATTACCAGGAAGAGGTACTTCACCGAAGGAAAACTGAGGTGCTCTTTCCAAAAGAAGGGGGAGGGAAGCTTGCAAGGGGAGAGCACAAGACTCTTCTATTCACAGCCCTTCAGTGTCTCCTCATGGCCTTCGGGGAGTCCACAAATGGCATAGTCTGTGACACACAGTATGGAATCGGCAATGGCTTAAAAAATGAATCCACAGGCTAGCAGCCTGGCCCCTGCGTGAGCTACTGGCGCATTATCAGCATAAGACCTCAAACACATAAGGACAATAGTAGCCTTGCCTAGCAATGCACAAGAGAAAATGCTTGCTGGGTTGGGATGGGGGAGGGGAGTGAAGAGGAAAGAGTTGAGAAGATACAGCTCTTTCTGTGTAATTTCCGAGAGGGCAACCCAAGAATTAGAGAAATCACTCACGTGGCTCTAAGAAGAAGTATATACTTAGAGCATTTAATGACAATTCCCTTGGCCATTCCTTTGATTCCTGGTTCAGTGAAGTTCTGATCAAAATTTTGTAGTGACTTTAGGGCAGCTCAGTAAAATAGTCCGGGTGGCCACAGAAACGGGGTTGGTTAAAGATATATGAGGTAGTGTGTGCGAAGGGAGGAAGGAGAGAGGGCTCCGCAGGGAAGTGAGGGCCTATGGGTCTCTTGGCAGAGGGAGGATGTTTCAGGAAATTACCTACTTTTCGAAAGTGATTTAAGGGTTTCTTGATGAATGTCATTGTAAAATGAATGTGTATCAGTGAACAATTAGAAAAGGAGATTCTATTCTAAGACTCATAAGTACTGTGCTGAAATGTGCCATAATTACTATGGTAGAGTGATTAACTTTTTTTAAGTGATTTGTTTTATTGAGGTAAAATTCACATTACGTAAAAGTCACCATTTTAACCAAAGTGTACAATTTAGTGGCAGTTAGTACATTCACAGAGTTGTACAACCAGTGATTAGCTTTTAAATTCCAGTTTATTTTGCCTTTTATAATCACAAATATCCCTCTGCAATTATGACTTGATATTTAATTTATGACTACTTTATAATACCTAATAATACCTTCTTAAAGATTAATACCCACTCATAGAAGTTAGAACTGAAATAATTACAGTCTGTTTATATTTGGTTCCTTGTTGAGACTTAAGTTAATTATAAAAATATTTGTAAGTAATAAAAGTAACCTCACATTGGGTAATATGGGCATTAGCTTTAAAAGCTAAGAGAACCAGAAAATGTAGTTGGAGTTCCAAAGTCTTTGGTTGAGAAAAGTCTGGGAAGCACCATGCTAGATGCCTCCAAACGTAATATGCTCTTGGCCTAAGCATAGAAGGAGAAAATAGTAGAGAAAAAAAAAAGAAGAGAAATGGAACAACTCTCTTTGTAAAAAGAAAAATTTCTGAAGAATAGCATTTTTATATCCTGTGTGCTCTGGTGGAAAACAGGCTAATTCATATACAACTTCCCCTTAGAATAAAAGGGGGCTAAACTAATAAGACACTGAGAAAAATAACTGAGCTCATCAAATTGACAGAGTAATAACTATGGGGAAAATATTTTATTACCTATTGAAAATATAGCTTGTCAAAACAGAAAAAGCGGAAATACACACCCTTACCTCAAAAATCAAACACGAAAACATGTTTGCTGGATATCTTCCTGTGTGTCCTCCAGACTCACTCTCTATCCCTCTCTACCCTGCTCTCTGCTTTGGGGCCTGACCTGCATGGACCACATCAACAGGACCCTTCCCTGGGTTTGCCTCCTGGGAGCACCTGCAGGAGACTGTAGAGGATAGATTGGCCTTGGACCATGGGTTGCCTGCAACTCTTGGCAGAAGGTCTCAGATTCTGCTGGGTAGTCCTCTGTTTCCTGTTTTCAGAACGCAGCCCATCTCCTAGCCCTCTCAGGTCTAGGGAGCCCCACTGTTGTCAGCCCCGCAACACTGCACTAGCCCTTGCACCCACGCCCTTTCCACTCCACTACCAGTACTCCTTTTATGATTCAAGTCTCCTGAATGATCCTAATGAAAGCGTGCCATCTCTTTTGTGATGGGATCCTGGCTGATACAATATGTAATGTATGTAGAAAAAGTTTTAATGGAAATCTGTGCCTCATTTTATTTCTAGTCCTAACATTTACTATTATTTTTACTAGAGTTGAATACAGGCCAAGATGAGGCATAAGGAGGTTTATGACCAAAAAAGCCTTCGGTCCTCTTTATTCACGACCCGGACGTAGATATAGTGGGCCTGAACAAGGACTGCTTGGTATGTTTCACAATGACGCAACCCTGGTGCCTCCTCCTCACTGTCCTCAAAATTCCAACCTGATGTTTACAACCCATAACTCTGTCTTTCCCTTGGGTAGTAGTGGGGCAGACAGCGCTGCCTGTAATAGTGTCCAGGACAGTATTAGGCACACAGTAAGTTCAGCTGGGAAGACAAATACTACTTATTGATGAGTAATAAAACTATTCAATTAGTATTTGACAAAAGATGAAAAGAAAAGTCTATAACCCTGTGTGCCTCAACAAGAGGAACCATGTCTCTGTCATGCTTCTGGTCCGCACAGCTGGCACAGTGCCTGACACTTAGTAGGGGCCCATAAAAACACTTACCACAATGAATGCGAGTGTTAAATTCGGAGAGGCAGTACGGTAGGAAGCGCCGTGTGTAGCCACACTGTGTGTCCTGAGCGTACCTTTCCACTGTGTGCACAGGTTCCCTCTCATTCTTCTTACCAGTACCTCCCTCAGTGGCGTCTAACCTATTTTGGGTCACGCACTTCCCTCTTTGAGGATCTGAGGAAAGCAATATACCTGCTGCGCACCCACAGATACATACAGATCAAGGACTAAAGGTGAAAAAATATTCTTAGTCAAGATGGTCTATACAATCCTGGAGCAGACACGTTCCTGGTGTAGAAAAAGGGCAGGGTACGAAGTATTCCACGAGGAACCTGAGAAGGTACGTTCCGGTGCAGACTTCTCAAGAATATAACTTGGAGGAACTTTCGTTTTTTGAACCCCAACTTCTGGCATTGAATATCTATGGTTGTTGCTGCTGCTGCTAGTTTGCACACATGGGCCAGACATCGTGCTAGGTGTCATGCCTGTCTTAACTCGCTTAGCCCTCGCGACACCTTTATTACATAGGTACTACTGTTATCCTCATTTTAAAGAACTTGAGACACAGGGAAGTTTAGCAGATTGCTCAAAGTCATTAAAGTAGTTCGTAAAGGAGTTAAGATTAGAACCCAGGTAGTTCAGCTCAAATCCTTGAGCTCTTAACTCGCCTGCAATTGCTCTCTCACTAATGAGCTAATAATACCTGCTCCTAACTGCCTCCTCACTAATGGAACTTTATTAGCACATATTTGTTAAGCATATACTGGAATGTGTTAGTTGCTGTGTAAGAGGTGGAGATACATAAAAACAGAAGGCACACCTGCTAGGGGAGGGGAGAGTCAGATTGAACACCTCATTTGCATAAATAATACTACATGGCATAGGTGAGGAATAACTGGGGCAGAGCCTAAGTGCTACTGAGGTCAAGTACTGAGTGGATGGTCAAAAGCAGCCTGAGAGGTGATATAAACTTCTAGAGAAAAGGAAGTTTAAACAAGAATCCAGAGAGTCTGAAAAAATTATGGGTAGGAATGAAAATGTGAAGCGATTGGTAGAAAAGACAGTCATACTCTAGAAGGAAAAGGTATATTCAACATTAATCTATAACGTGAAACACAAAAGTTTATTTCTTAAATATATTACATACACTGTATAAAAGTAAAAACATTATAGAGGCCAAGTCTTTTATATCATAAGAAGACACCATTTTAAAGCAGGAAAGTTCCGAATGAAACGTGTACAAACTGAGCCCAGTGTCAACCTGGGAACGTACAAGGCCGGCACATCCAAAATAGACCAGGCCTGTGTGCCATGCACTAGAGATAAAGAGATGAACAGGAGAGGATACTTACCCTTAAGAGGCACACGGTTTATTGGGAAAGACAAACTGCTTCACAATTTACTGTAAAACTCTGTGATGCCCATGACAACAGGGGGACGAACAAAGAGTCTGTAAGATGAGGCTTGGAAGGTTCATTAAGAGGCGCCCCTGCCCAGATATGCACACTGGGAGCAGACGGTTTGTTAAATCTACCTGGGCTCAGATGGCCCAGTCTAACATTATCTGACTGGACTTTAGAACATAAAACAAAGGATTATTTGAGAACCACCAGAGCAGCACTGCAAGTAAACTGAAAATAATCTACCTACTGATATGTCAGGCACTTATAAAGTGAATTACAGAGTGTAACTGTGGGTGTGGTCTTATTTATGATTCTCTGAGAGGTTAGTAAATTCTTTTAGCCACTGGCAACTGGGAGTACCTGCCCTAATTCCTTTTCTCAGCTTCTTTTCCCACCACTCTTGGCTATCATTGTAGCTTCTAAGCTACAAACTCACAATGGCATGCCCTAGTCAATGGCATCTCTGAACTTCTTCTGCAGGTTCTCTTGGTAGCTAAACATTATGGTTGAAGGTCAAGCTCAAACCCTCAGAAACATGTCCCTGCTCTCGTTTCTGCTCTCTGGGTGTAGAGCATTTGTGCATCACTTCATCTGATGCACAGCTAGGCTTTTCCAGTGATTTCTTGTTTGTACTGGGCCTTTTCTCTGGCAGACCTCCTAGTTCTTTAAAGAACGTCACCCTTGGCTGACAAGGCCTCAAACTCAATGCCTAGTGAGGTCACAAGTGGGGGCTCAGCCCAGAATCTGACACACAATGAGCACTCAGTAAAGCTTTGCTGATGAAGAAATGAGCGCGTGAATGCCCACATCTTTGGGCCTCTGAGGGCCCCTGCCCTCGGCTGCACGGGCAGCAGCGCTCAGCTGCCGCAGACTCTCGAGCCCCTTAGCCAGACCAGTCTTGCCCTGAACATTTCAGCCCTCCCATCTGCTTCCGCTCCCACATCCTGTGGTCTTCCCTGGTGCTCCAGTCTTTGGGTCAGGAAGGCCTGTTTATCTTGTCTCTGGGCTCTTCCTTGGAGGAAAAACAGCTTCTCGGCTGAGTGCTGCTGGGAAGATCGCCCCCTAGAAACAATAGCCGTTTTCCCTCTCTGTGTTCTTGCTTCCCCTTTTGAAATTCTCACAGTTGTCATAGCTACTAGTCAAGGTCATAAAAACTATGCAGCTATAAACATCAAACGCTACCCACAAATAGGGAAAAACCACATAGTAATTTTTAATTCTTCTGTCTTTGCCAACTGTATCTCTAAAGTGTGAGAGTTACATGGCTATGTGGGTTTGTGTAAATATATTTATAAAAGTGTGGATATACATATACCATTGTGCTGGGGGGGGGCAGAATTTACTTTTAAAAAGCAGTTTTTCCCATATCATTCTATTTATCCATCTACCAAAAAATGTACAGGATACAAGTAACAGCACGCTACTGGTTTATTTTATTAGAGAATGCCACTAGTGGATATGCCAACTTCTCCGTTTTGCTCCAACCTGTAGATCTTTTAGTGCTCTGTGTTCGGTCCTATTTGCACTGGGCCTGTAGAGTTGGAATATTTTCAGTGGCAGCCCTCTGCATTATAAAAAGTGTATTTTAATTATTCCTTTTTAACCAAACTTCTCCAAGGTGCTAATTAAAAGTGTTTCTGGTAACCGTGCAAAGCCAACACCTTAGCCTTCCACTTGCAGGCACTCCTCCTGTTACGCCACACTTGAATGCCAGCACACCCACCTCCACACCCCTAACTTCACAGTGGCTTGGTCTGCCCTGGCCTATAGTGGAGGCTCTGATCATCCTAACACAAAGCGGGGAGACACTGGCCTTTCAACAGAACACATCTATGAGGCCCAGAGGCAAGATTCGACTAGGTGGCACTTAGGTCTAGGCCAACCGTTTCCTAGTCTGTAAAAACTCGTATCAACCAATCACTCCTCAAAAGAAGCTTATGATCTAGAAGAGAAAAAGGGCTTTGCATTTAAATAGATGCTCAATAACTCTGGCCACATAGGCTGACAGCCAATATAAAGTACAGTCAGCAAGGGCAACTGGACACATGTTGGGAGGATGGGGAAGGAAATTTGAATGGGGAGCTGAAGTGGAAAATAATCAATCAGTTTGGCCAAAATTCAGGTGAGAAGAGGTAACTTAAGAGCAGATTGTCAAAGTCCTTGAGTGAAATTATGGAATATGTTATTTTGCAGTTCTTGCAAACTGCCATTGGATTTATCCTGGACCTTTAAGGTGTCATACAGAAGTTGAATATAATTATTTAGACATGGATCAAAAGAAGGGCACCATTATTATTTGCTTTGTTATAGTTACTTATTAATATAGTACTTACTATGTACTAAGCACTGTTCTAAGTGATTCATAAATATTAATTCATTGAATCCTCATGGCAATGCTGTGAAGTCAGAATGATTCTTTTGCCCCTTTTTTTACAGGTGGGGCAATAAAAGTATAGCGCTTAAGTGACTTGCTTAAGGTCTATATCTGAGCTGCCTCTCCTGCTCCCAAGAAAGAGCAGATTATGGACCAAATGCTTCAGAGGCCATGAAATACCAAGGGCACAGACTGACTAATTAATAATGTCTTCCTGGAGTTTCTTTTGAAATCTTCTCAGACTATCACTTATTGAATTGTTCTTGAAAGCCCCTGTGGCACCAGCATTCCTTCATCCAAAAGGAGAAAAAAAACACAAAGCTTGCAAGTTTACCAACTGTATAAATTGATTAAATTAGACTGAAGTGGGGAGAGGGGTTACCAAAGGACAAAGGAATGTGAGGGGAAAGAATAGAAGAGGAGGGAGTGGCCGGGGCTGCCCTAGGCTTGGAGAATAGAATAGAACAAGATTACTTTTCTCAGAGGTGTAGGGCTAAGGAAAAAAAATAGAAACATTATGCTTCCACCTCTGCTGTTTTCCTAGTTTCTCATTTTTTTTTTTTAATTTAAAATTTCCTCTTAGAATTAAAAGGACTTAATTTTGAAACCTGTGAGGAATTAGTGGTGAAAAGAAACAGGAAGTAGGACGAAGGAGGCACAATGAGGACGGAGGCAGATGAAGCGCATGCAGAGGAGAAGAGGAGGCAGGAGGAAAGAAAGATGAGTGCTGGGTCGAGAGCCGGAGGAGAAGGGCTGGGACAGCTTTTCACCAGGAAGAGTCGGTGTTCTGCTGTGATCCTACGAACGCGATTCCTCCAGACCCTTGGACCCATACTCCACAGTCTGAGAAATGCCATCAGGATGCTTGGTGGCACCCACAGCCAGCGAGATATTTTACCCTTAACAATGGTGGCCACGGCAGATGATGGGAACGGAACAGCTAACTTCATGAACTTTCACAGCTGGAACAAGTAAAATTTTCACTCGATGAGCTCAAAATGCTGACAAATCATTTTATATAAGGAGTGAACGCAAAGGAACACATGTTGGTTCAAAAAGAAAATGGTGCTGGGCAATGTATTTTTGCTCCTTCTTTCCCAAGAGGAAGGCCGGGAGGAGGGAGTGGGTAGGGAAGAGGGGCCTCTGCCTTTGGCAGGCCAGTTGGCTGAGCACTACAGCGGCTCCACGGAGTTTAGACAAATGGCCATTTTGGAAGAATCACGTGATTCCTATGTAAGCTCATCTTGGAGCTTTTAGATTTAGATTTAGATTTACAATCTAAATCTTGAAAGTCTCTTCAGGCTCTTTAAATATATTAAAACGATGACACATATTTAAATGTGGTAATAAAGTTCCTGGGCTTTCTGTCCCCACTGGTTTAATCATTTTCACATAAAATAGAAAGCATCCAAGGTTAACATGTTCCAGTGCCCAAAGCTCTGAATCTACTGCATTGCTACATGACACACATGGACAAAGGTTACTTTGGGCCAAGTTCAGGTGGAAAGTTCTCTATCAATTCCAGCCAATAAAGGAACAAGGAGGGAAAGAATGATTCCGACATCAAGGCAACCAGGGGGCTTCGGGAGGGAGCGGAAGAGGGGGTGAGCCCATCCATCAGGATACTACGTGTGGCAGCACAGTAGTTAAACAACGGAGTTTTGGAGTCACACTGACCCGAGTGCTAATCCCAGCTCTGCCCTTGAATGGCTCTGTGACCTACATCAAGTTACTTAATCTTTTGGGGCCTTCGTTTTCCGATTTATAAAATGGAGGTTACAGTACCTGTCTCATAGGGTTGTTAGTAGCAATACGAACTCATGTAGGTGGATGCAGGTAATGTTGTAAAGCACTGGCACATATTAGGCATCCAGTAGGTGACAGCTACCATTATTCTCAAACACATATCTAGTCAGTCCCCACCTTACTAGGCCAGACAGCAAATTATAGAAGCAAGAATTTAAGGGGGTCCAAAGTTACCCTAAGGAGGTCAACTACTTTGGATTTAAAAAGGAGCCCCAGTTTTACCCTGGTTATCTGAGTTAAAGCTGGAACAGAGAAGCCATCCAGGTGGCTTATAAAGTATGACTTTAGGCTAGGGCGGACTTAGAAGGGCCACTCCCCACAGGGATGGATCCTCAGAGCTGGCTACACAAAATACAGAAATGAGAAAGGGCTCCTTTCACCTTTGTATGACTCACCTGATTCTATGTTCAGTTTTATCTCATATATTGTTTTGTTTTGGCTCGAAATAATACAATACAAGATAGTGACTTTCAGTAATCATAAAAACTCCCAGTCTCCTTAGGTAGCCTTTTTATTGTAGAAGTAATGTAAGGTGACCAATTTAGCAAATAAAAATACAACATGCCCAGTTAAAATTTCTGATAAACAATAAATATTTTTTAGTGTTAGGTATGTCCCAGTACAATATTTGGGATGTAGTTATACTTAAAAATTACTTGTTGTTTATCTAAAATGCAAATTTAACTGGGCATTCTCTATTTTATCTGGCAACCCTACACAGTGGCCAAGATGTTGCCCTTTATAACCTGCAGAATAGCAGAGCAAAGTCACCTCCCACCCATAATTAGTACTGCACTGGAAAATACCCCCTCTGCCCCACCTCACCCTCCCCGCCCATAGTTTCTAGTTCTGTTTCTTCTCAGCAAATAGAGCACTAAATCTACAGACTTTAAAAAATATATATTTCCCCACTCAGGGATTTTTTTTTAAGTGTCTCAGTGTAGAGAAAAAAAAAAAAAAAAACAATGGAAGGGATTTCCCCTCTGGTGGCATGCAAATAATTATTGGTAGACTGACGTTTAAGACATGACGCTTGTGAGGGTACTGACCTCTTGTTTTTTTTAGCATGTCTAGCAAGGCCAATAAATATGTTATGTTCTTCCAAAAATCTCTCTTCTTTATTTTTCATTAAAAAAATAATACACATACAGAAATTATATTTCCCCTAATGAAGCAGCATTTTCTTTGACAGTTTCGATGCCACAAAATACTATGAAATTAACTTTCAGGGCCTAAAGGGCAATGCCCAACGATACTGGCATTGTCTCTAGCTACAGCTGCAGCCTGGCTATTCGCACTGACCACAGAGAAAGACGTTGGCCATGTGGTGAACAAGGCCACACAGTAGATGGACCATCCATGCAAATAAACAAGTGCAAAACTCCCTCTTCCTGATTGGAAGCCAACAATATTCCTTACTTTCCAAAATATCCCAAAACATCCCCAGGTTCAATGTCCTTAGCAACTTAAATTTATAAACAGGTTTATCCTGTGGAGCCCTGGGAATTTAGCAAATGATACCATGCTTTTTCTTCAGCCCTCCCACCTACTTCTTAATTCTACTTAGGTACAACTACCTTTCAAAGGTTTGCAGCTAAAATTTAAAGGTCTTTTTTTTCTTTTTTTTCTTTTTAATCTTAAAAGTATTACCTTAAACTTTTGGGCCCGGCTACAAAAGGCCTATGGCCAGGTTGAACTTGACAAATAAATGGAACTGGTTTCAGCTTACCAACCTGGCACAAAAATGTGCTGGTCAAAGAAGCACTTTTGAAATCATGGGGAACCACACTAGTGTAAATCCACTGGTGCTTTGTTATTGGCCTAACAGGTTGGTGGCTTCATGATGAATCACGAAAGAAGAAACTGTAGAAGAAAACAAATCATCTTATAACCTTGGCATCAAGCGTACATAAGAAACAGCAAGATGAACTGCTTCTCTGGGAAGTCTTCTTTGATACAGCCAAGGGAAGTCAGAGGTTGTGATTCACTTGTCTTCCCCGGTTCTGACATAGATACATAGAAATAGTTTATATAGTATGACAATATGTATCAACCCATCTTGTATTACTCACTGTTCTCAGCACACGACCCAAGCTCTTCTGCCCATGAGTCTTCTTTCTTCAGCTTCCCTACTCCCACTCACACCTGCTAAAAACTACCTATTTGTCAAAAACCAGCTTTTGAGCTTTCTGAACTCTGGGAATGGTCTCTCTTTTGCCTCTAAATTCCTAGTGTCTTTTGCTTTTTCCACTTTTATACAGTCATTATATCTACTTGGAAGCATGTAATGATGGACTTATTTCCTCCACAATTATAAAGTCCACTGAAGGCAGGGACTAGATCTCACAGATTCTTATCCAAATATAGCAGAGGGCAGGTACTCAATCTGTGTGAGTAGGATTGATGCAATTATTAACCACATCTTTGATTTCTTAGTAATATCTTCTTTAGGAAATCTTTGCTGATGACCTTTCTGATACCACACAGTGCTTATCACTGCCACAGAATTTATTACATCATATGGAAATTATCTGTTACATAGAAGCTGCTGGACCATAAACTCTTAAGGGACCTCGTTTCACTCATCTCTGTGTCTGCAGCCCCTAATGTAATACCTGAAAATGAGAGGGCAGGTAAATTAAATAAACATTTGATGAGATGTTCTAGGTGGATTATAAGCTCTTTGAGGGGAGAGTCCACATATTCTCATCTTTGGCACCTTCTCTTTATAATCAAGAAACATTAACTGATGTTGGTATGTGAGGTAGCTTCTGTAGCAAACAGTTTCTTGGTTCTTTCAAGTAGGTCACAGCATTTGATGTGCAAAAATATTTTAAAAACTCCCTAAATATAAATGCTAATCTCAAGGCTTCACATATTTTGAGAAATTTGAAACTCGGTTGTCTTAAATGACTTCCTGGGTAGCCCTCTTCCTTAGCCCAAGATAGCCCCCAAAATTTATTTTGCACTTCAGCATGACCTGCCCTCCAATTATGATCATTATTTGGTATTTTCAAAATAATTCTAACTAAAGTTCTAAAACTGGATTGTGGTGATGGTGATATAACTCTCTAAATTTACTAAATATCATTGAATTGTTATACTTAAAAAGGGTGAATTGATGATATGTAAATTATACCTCAATATATCTGTAAAAAAAAATTAACTTAAACTGTTCAATAGGGAAAACATCTTATTTTTCATTTTGACCTCCAGGGTCTACCACAGTAACAGATAGCATAGCTGTTCCTTGTTAGCCAGGAGGTGCATCCACGCTGGCAGGAGTGCTCAGGCAGGTCACCAAATGTAAACAGCTCTGTAGAGGTCACCACAAAGGCGCCGTTGTTCTATCTCATAGCCGAGAAGGAAAGGAGAGTCGCCATGGAATATCTACTCTCTCTTGCATCCCTAATTAGAAACATGTGGAAGAGGGCCCACCCACGGGTCAAATCAGCCTTTAGAAAGGCCCCATTTCTCCTGCCTAATGCCGCATGTTGGATGAAGTAGACCTCTCCCTGGGCCTGCCATGTGAAGGGTTTCAAATTATAAAAGTATCTCCAAAGGCCACCATCAAAGCACCAATGGATTTTCACTCGTGGTTCCCCATGATTTGAAAAACACTTCCTTGACCGGCACATAATTAGTGCCAGGTTGGTAAACTGGAACCAGGTCCATTTATTTGTCCAGTTTAACCTGGCATGGGCCTGTTATACCTTGGCCCAAATTGTGTACCGCTTAGATCCCCTTGGGTAGGTAAAATGCATAATGTACAAAATTTAAAAGCTATAAGCAGTATCTTGCAACATAGATCCTGCAAATGTTTACCTTCTTTCTTGTAATTCTCTAATTTGAACTTAACACTTTAGTTCTTTCCATTTTACAGATGGAGAATATAGCACCAGTATCCAAACTGTCTCAATGATATGGCAAGAAAATAAATGAGATAATATAAACTCTATTTAATGCCCTAAAGAAAATGCCATGTTAGTCTAAGATGTTATTCATTGTTAATGCTACCCAAAGTGCAATGCTGCTATTCTCATTCAGAAGGGGTCCAGTTCTCTTCAAACTCTGGGAGACGGTGACTTGTTTTAGTCACAGAAATTGATGTAAAGTCAGCACAAGTAAAACTAAAGTTTTACATTGGGTCTAAAGAGCTACAATTATGCTGGCAGATATTATTTAAACACACTAAAATTGTGTTTAAAAAAAAATAGGGAGTAACACAGACAGACTCCTGTGTTGCCCAACATGGAGTCTTTTGCAAAGCAAAGATCAGATAGTCCAAGAGGCCCACTGTGATCTCACCAGAGACTGGTATTTAATCTCCTATGTGGAAAAAAAACTAGAGTTCTTAGATTAAATACCCAGCCACAGACCTGCTGCCAGGCTGCTCCAAGTCTCTTCCTAATATGAAATAAAATGGTCACTTACTTCAAACCATGTGGTAGAGCCAGCTTGTGCCAGAGAATATGCACCCCTTCTCTACTCATTTACAGATGCATAAAAGGTGAGCACGTCATTCATGTGCATTGGGAGCAATGATCAGTCTGTACTGCAATGTTTCTTCTAAGTTTGCCAGAGGACCAGGAACTGACAGTGGGTGATTCTTGGAAAGAAACTGTGAAAACTAGAGGGAGTTAATTTTACATGTGAAGAGTTATCTTCTTGGTTGAGATGTACACCTAAAATGAGACAAAAACTGAAAGGCCGGCTGGAGGAACCATGTGGTGTCAGCTGGCCTTCTACAGAAAACGGCTGGGTTCCGGCAACCAGAGGGTGGTGCGGTAGGTGGAGAGAGGGAGTCATATTTTGCACCCAAGTTTCCAGTTACATTGGTCACATGCTCTACAGGAAAGTGATAACCAATGCCTGTCACAGGGACCAGAGGATCAAAACTTGAACTTACTGGATTATCCTGAAGGAATTTCTGACCCTTGCTGTGTCTCTGCTGCCCTCAACGATTAAAACATAAATAAATATACCCACCTGCTTTGGCGTGAAATGAGGTTGCATCACTTTTTTGGCTTCATAATCAAGACATGTCTTGTTAATATTATACCGCCCTGTAGAATCGAGTGTGTAAAAGCTTTGGGATTTCAATATATGAATGAATGCCAGTAACCAAATGATCAGCAGCCAAATGTGAAATCAGATTCTTTGAAGAGAGGCAAGCATTTTAGGTCTGCCTTTCAAGAAGCTACAGCCCCACCCAACTACTAAGGTCTAAAAGGAAGTGACTTAACACTGTTTGGCTGCATTTTCTTTGGCTGGTTGATGCCTCATTGACCACCTCTGAGGGCGGTCTGCACATGCTGAAGGATCTGAATGATTGTATAGGGGTCAGAGGTCTGGGGAGTAGGGACATGAGAGGGACACAGTGGAGTAGGAGTAACCTGGGCAGTAGAACTGTCCTTTGATCAAATGCTTAATTTTCTCTAGGCAGAATGCTTATAGGGAACTTGCTGTTAGCACTCTTGGACAAATCTTTCCAGATTTTCACACTTCTCTGAAGAGTGAATGACTCTGATCAAACCCTCCCCAAATCCGCAGCTGAGGAAGTAGAAGGAGAAATTTTAAAAGCTGGTAGTGTACACAGAATTCTCGGTAGGAAGCTAGAGTCACTCTTCCGACACACAGCACTTGCTGGCCCCTGAGCTTAGGCTGCCAGGCCTGAAGAGGCTACAGCAATCAGAGGCTACAGCAATCAGAGGCTACAGGGGTCTTTATGCTCCTTGCTCCTCGATTTCAAAATAGTCAAGGGAAAAAAGGAGGAAATTAGTCACTAGGAATCCTGGTACTGAACAATCCTAGCTATTGTCACACCATTCAGTTTGTCTTCTCTCAGCAAAACCATTTACATCATTCCAGACCTATCTCCGACCCCCATAATCTTCTTGACTGTCACTCAACCTATGATGGTTCCTGGGGAATTGCAGGCCAAAAGTGAAGGGTGTCTTTGTTTTCATCTCTATGATAGGATGGCATGTGGTCCCGAGTGCCAAGGCACTAAGATAAGAGGGGTGCTCCACACGCCCAGATGGCTGGAGAATGAAAACCCGGAGAACAGAGCCAAGTCTGCACAGCAGACAAGGGCCACTGTGGCCAGGGCTGGAAGTGGGGTCCTTGTAGTGCACAGGCAGCAGCGGAACTAAAGGGAAGCCATCCCCCAACTCAGCTGGTGGGAGCTGGGCAGCTTCCCAGCTGGAAGGGGCTCTCAAACACATCCCTGTAAGCTACCCATGAAAGACAGAGATGCTGTTAAAAACAACAAACAAAAGGAGCTGCTAATCAAGAGGAACTTTAGACTTAAGAATGGGATTCAGTCATCCTTCCAGAAAGATGCGTGTCTGGGCCAAGGCCCAAGAGCACATGACATTCAGCTGTTGTACTCCTCTTTGGGGCCCAAGTTTGGAGGCACTGAAAGGAGAAGAGATTCACAAAGGAGGCAGATGGGAAGGCCCCCACACAACATGTAGTGTGGTTCCCATACAGAAGATTAGAATGTACCAGGTATAAGCAATCACAATTGTAATCAGCTACTTGGAACCAAAATCATGTTTTGAATAAGAAACCAGCAAAGAACCCAAAACTCATGTCATTCCTTTTCCCTCTAAACTTTGAAAGTTAAAGACATTTGGTGGTTGATGCACAGTGCCGGAAATCATTGATCTTGGAATCGCCTCAGGTTCTGACTCCTCAAGACGCCTCAAGCAAGGGCTATTTCTGTAGTTGATAAAAGTATTTTACATCGATAGCCCAAGTGTCCTTAATTCTTCTCTTCTAAGCTTAATACTTATAATCAGGCTACTTTGTTAACAATGTTTCTTCCCTCCATTTCTTTCCTAATATTTTCAGTATTATTCCAATTGTTCTTAGCAGTATTTTGTCTTTCACTAATTCTTCAGATAGAAAGGCTATAATATCGCCAGGTGAATCATACAGAATAAGAAAGTGGAAAAGAGAAACGGTAAAAGCTTGATGATGATGCTGCTGGCAAAATCCATAAACTGGAAGGAACTGCTAACAAGACATTTTAGTTTAATTGTGCTTTGAGAACTATTTAAGTGGTTTCTAGGGTTGTGTTCCCCACTTCACTCCCCACTCCCGAAATTCTAGCTTCTTTGGTTCGGGGGGGGTGGGGGGTGGGAAGAGTGTACCTGTTGACCCAGCCACCCTCACATGACAACAGGTTTAAGACTGGGATCTGGATAGTCTGTGAAGACTGAATCCTCCTACCAACCTTGTCTTGATGGCCGGAGGGGACGGAAATAAAGCAATACAGTCTTATCCCGATGGACTTTAGTTTGCAACATGTTTTGAACTGGAAGGCTGTGGGGAGGCAGAACAGTGAACTGGTTCTACATTCTGCCTTAAACTTGTAGAGATACAAAGCAAGTGAGAGGCTCCAGGGAACCTCATTTTGCTCCTCCCATATATTTAGGTAGTGTCAGCAAAGACTAAGTGAATCAATCTTCATGATCAGAAGCAGCTGCTGTTTATAACTTACCCTTGGGTAAGTTTCACCAGAACTTTTTTTTAAACACCACATTTCTCCTCCATGGCGCTATTATTCTATATGAACTTGGGCTTTTGTGGATGAATAACACTCAATTACCCCACAATGGACAAAATAATATTTGATTTATACAACACGAGTTGAAATAACAAAAGTTTGAAATAACAAAAGTTGAGTTTCAATGGTCAATTTGCTGGACAAATGTGTTTGGGGTCAATATCCGGTTACCTTCTCTTTTCATCCTGCTCTCCCCCCACATGACATCGACATCTATGTGTAGGACCTTCTAACCAGCACTCGTGCTATTTTAAGTATAACACAGGGGGAAAAGATGATCTTGAGCTGAGATAGCATGAGGACTGCAATAGGAACAGGATACCCTTTGAAAAGAGAATGTAAGCTCTTCATAAGAGCAAGAATTCAGGATGTCCTAGGTCACTGCTGCTGGCATTGTCATTTATCACTGGCTGTAGAATACAGTGGCCAGATTTCCTGGAAATTAAAAAAAAAAGGCTCTTTTCCTGAATTTTCTCTTGACGTAAACCATTATCTATTTGCAAGAGATGAGGGAAATAAAGGCATACACATATGTTGGAACTTCAAGCCTTTAAAATAGTCACCGCCTGCTTCCCAAATGGCCTACTGAAGTCTCGTTTTTTGTGTTTTGTTTTTTGCAATTATTTCCTCTTCAGACAAAGCTGCCTAGGGGTAGTCTATTAAAATTGATTTTGTTGGTTTTTCTTTCTTTTTTTCTCTTTTATTAGATTACATGTTGGGCAGCTGTTAAAGCAGACGTGGCACCAACACTTTACTCTGCATTCCTCCACTCACAGAAAGCTTCCAGAGAGGCTGAGTTTTTACCCATACAAAGATGAGGTGTACAGGGCTGGGAAAATGAGAGATGAGAAGGTAAGAGGCAATGAAGAAACGTCACTACCTAAACAGGTTCATCTCCAGTGTACACTGTGATGACAGACAGGAGCTCCCTCTTAGGAGAAAAACATGGCTAAAACTTTCTCCACAGGGGAGGCTGCACCATGACTGCAATGTCTTGGGAAAGTCTGTGAGAGAGGAAGTGAAATGGTTTGCAAAGGAGTTTAGTGAGAAAAGGCTGGAACCTGGTCAAAGAAGCAAGGCAGCTCACCACTCTGTAGAGTTTGTTTTGTTTTAGATAAATTAGCTTTCCTTAGAGAGAAGAGTGATCTGCTCTTTAAATGCTGTCCTCTTCTCCTTCACATCCGGCCCGACTGGTCCCATCTTAAGCACTCAAATCTGTAACAGTCTTGACAATAGTGTGTTCTCCTCCAATATGTTGCAATCATATCTGTCATGTGATTTACAGGCTTTGTGGCTTCATAAAAAAACACAACCATGAAGATAAAAAGTAAAACATTTAAAAATTCAATAGGTGATAACAGAAAATCAGATTTGGGTGCCTGACAGGAAAATAGGCCATAAAATTTTGATGGGTGCCTGACGGGAAAATAGGCCATAAAACTTTGATGTAATCCTTTCCATCCTAGAGTGAACAGTATATCTGATCTTAATTCTACCCAATTCAAGATGCCAGAGGAAGAAGAATTTTACACAGGACAGATGTGGGTAGCCTCATAAGGCTTTACAAGTCTCCCCAGGACACCTCTATGAAGCAACTAGCTTAATCAAAATTAATTTATTTCTAAGGTGTTGAATTATAGGAAACAGGAATCTAACTGAAAGAATATCCATGCCTAACAGTGGCTCCAAACTAACATAAAATATAGTAAAATCAAAGAACACATTACAAAAAAACTTCATATTAATTAAATGATGTTTCCCCATGATAGCCAGTCACATTGATTTACATACAACATCCTGGTATGTCTAAGAATATTCCTTATATAATACCATTACATTCTACTGAAATACTCTAAGTATCACAGCTAGAATAACCATTTCCCTGATTATTCATTTCTTTTGGTTAGAGTAGCTAACTTTGTTAGTGTCCAATACCAGTGGCTCTGTGTCAGTTCCTTTACCACACCTCTCAGGCAGAGATCCTGACTCTATCATAAGTTAGAATGTTTTAGAGCAGGGTCCCCAAACCCCAGGCCACCTGCTGGTAAGTGGCCTGTTAGGAACTGGGCCGCACAGCAGGAGGTGAGCGACAGGCAAGTGAGCAAAGCTTTATTTGTATTTGCAGGCAGACCAGTGCTAGCATCGCTGTCTCAGCTCCACCTCAGATCATCAGGCATCAGATTCTTGAAGGAGCATCAGTCCCTGGTGCCAAAAATGTTGGGGACTGCCGTTTTAAGGCAAACAATACGGCATTTAAAAATGCTTCTTCAGGGGGATTTAGTAAAAGTGATTACTAGCTTCATTATGATGATGATGATGAAAATACTGCGGAAGATTCTAAGTGTAGACTGAGAACTCCATGCCCCTAGCATGAGTGGCCTCAGCAGCTATTCTCCAAGTACTGTCATCCATCTTCTGATTTTCATCTCCAAACATAATCGCAGTTAAACGAGAAGGAATTATTTGGCTTTAGGATCTTGGAAAATGCAGTGTTGCTTAACGTCCAGCTGTATTCATCTTTGCGTGTGCTCGCTCATGCTCTCTCTCCACCACCGCTCACCCCCTCTCTCCCCACATTTCTCTCTGCTTTAAAATAAACGTTCTTCACCTTGGGACGGCCATTTTCTGGTTCAGAGCTCTCAATCATGATACTGGTGATGAGTGATGACCTCTCTGTAGCTTGTTTCACTATCAGTACCAACGCCATTGATTTGGCTTTTCTTTAATAACTGGAAAGTGGGCAGCGGACACCCACATTTGATGAGGCAGCTCTGCCCCAACTGCTTCCCATCAGACAGCTGAGACAGAGCTGCCTTTCTTGGTAGGGAAGATGAGCTATCTTTTATACCCTTTTAATTAATGAAAGGTCTTCCTTAAGAATAGCTTTTCCAATCCATTAGCACGACAATTCATTAAATAATCTGTTAATATTTCTTAAGAACTAAATATGGAACACCAATCTTCAAGTGACACAGGGACATTATAAAATAGAGTAAAGCTGCATCAGAGATATGTTCATAGGCCTAATAGTGAAATAACTGTTGTTATGATATTACTGCAAGGATTTCTTCTGTTTTATAAGCACCTTTCCTCTTAGCATTGTCTATGAGCTGAGATCAATGGCAGCTTTTCCAACAGAAAGTGCATTTGGTTTCAATTCACTTTCATAACAACAGAGACTAACCCTTAGCAAGATGGAGAACATTAAGCTCCATTGTTCGGGCTGAGGATGACTGACTTGGGTGGCAGGAAGCAGAACAGTCTCTTCTCTGGAGAAAAAAAATGTCTGTGTTTGGGTAGCAAACTTCATTCTCAAACAGCCTCCTTCCCCACTCCCCCTTTTCTTTTCTTCCCTTCCCCCACTTTTTTTAACAACAGTGAAAGAAAATTAAAGAATCATCTCAAATCATAGAACTGGAAGGGACCTCAAAAAATCATCATCTGACTCGGCCTCCTCTAGAAAGTTTTGTGTCTTAAACAATTATATAAACCCTAAGGCATTGTTATTCCATAAGGTCTAAGGGCACAGCAAAGAATTTTATAAATTATTTTAGTAAGCCCCTTGTGGAGCCTTTTATTATCTTAAATAATGAGAAAATGAATGAGATTCTTTAAGACTTGGCAGCTTTAAGATTTTAGAGGTTGTTAAGTGGAAAAGGTAAGAACAGGATCCAAGTCGCCTTCTTTTGGCAAAAGGATATACCCGAGCCATTGGTTCATGTCTCAAACAACCAGAAATTCACTCTCCATCACTACAATTTTTCAGAAATACCCAACTAGTTAATTCCCTTTTTTTTATCACTGACAGAAAAGGCGTCATATTGGGTAAGCTATCACAACAGAAAAATTCTGATGCGCAAAATATCCTAATGAAGCGTACTTCAGGGGGAAAAAAAAAAACCCAAAACACCCAAATGAGGAATTATGTAATTCTACTCTTGATATCATTTAGAAACAGCAGGGGGAAAAATACCATCCACTGTATGTTCCTCGAGAACCTCCAATCAAGGGCTCTAGCCATCTAAAAACATGTTTCCTGGCTTTAGACTGGCTATAAATAAATTTAATAAGGATGAAAAAAAATCACTGCATCATTTACAGTTCTCTCTCAACTCCAGCTGACAAAAATCCAGTCCAGATGTTTGTTTTGCAAAAACAACAGCAAGAGGGTGAACTTCAATCACGAGCATAAAAGCCCCAGAAGAAGGGGATGTGTTTGAAGAGAAAGGGACAGCGAGGTTGGCAGGGAGGGTGTGGACAAACCTGGTTTCATACTGATTTAACAGAAACATGGTAATTAATTTATTTTCTGTGTAAGAAATCCACTTTATTAGCCTTTCCCCTGTCTCATCACCCCTTTCAAAGCCACAGGGCCTTGGCTGGTGAAGCTTGAAATGGTTGTTTCATAACCTTTGCTTTTAAATCAAACAAATGACCTCAGATTTTGGAGCAGTTGTTGACTCAGGGGAAAGTATGCCATTAAAAGTGTGCCAGAAACAGATTTAATTGGTACAAGTCCCAAAAAGTGTTCGAAAGAGCACAGGCTTCCCGCATATAGATTTCAGGGAAATTACTCAAAGGCCGCAGAGCTTTGTCAGAATTTGAGATGTCAAACAAGGCAGCTGAAAGACTCCGTATCAAAAGGGTAAATTCAATTCAAGAGATATTAATCTGATTACCTAAGTAAGGCCGTGAATCGGATATGCTCCATTGTGCGCTCTTGTTCAACCTGGACAGCTGGAGGAGCCAATAGCTTCCTTTTCCCTGACATATAATTAAGTTTTAAGAGACGATCAAGTTACGGATACAAAGTTTTAAGAAATATTTCATTCAGGAGTGGCATTTACAGTGCTCGCCTGTTGCAAGAGACATTGTTCACTTTATTTCCTTGAGCCACGCTGGAGAGTGTGGATCAGGGCCTAGGGGCTTGGTGTTTGTGTTTCAGGCTACAATAAACGCCCTCTGTGCACCTGCCTGGAGGAAAAACCAGTCCAGCCGCCTCCCAAGACAAAAGGGCCCTGTATTAAGTGCTGAAAACCCAGACGTGAACTGACCCTGTCAAATTCCAGCTCAAAAAAAAAAAAAAAAAAAAAAAATTCAATATTTTCGGCCAGTCCAAGAAAGCTGTCATGTAGGTTTCTGGATTTTCTTTCTCATCCTCGCTGAGTCTGAACAACAGTGACTTGTCAATAGGAGGCACCTCCTTCCTCATGAGTCTCCTAGCTTTTCTAGATTCCTTCCCCGATGGTGTAGTCTCTTACTTGGCACACCATAATCTGTCCTCCAGGGATGAACACACACTCTCCTGCTCTTTCTCCACCCGGCCCTTCCCACTGGGATCTCTCTTTGGTCATTAAGGACACGCAAGGACATCCTCCCAAAGAGATAGTGTTACATACGAACTTCCGTGTTTTCAGATTTCTCAAATACACACCACAAACTCTAGGTACACTTAGAATTGCGAGAACGTTTATCGGTAAGCTAAAAGATTAAAAGATTCCTCCATGCCCATTGTGTTTCCAATGCCAGTCGGTTTAAGGCCACACTCGGTCACACATACCCATTTTAGATGACGTTTCTTGGGAGAACTATTCGGTTTGGGCTTGTTCTAACCCATGTCTAGAATCAATCGTGCTACTCTCAACTGATGTGTGCATTCTCATGAGGAAAAGTGATTTCTGACGCAATTTGAAACTCAACTAGATGAGGTTTTATTCATGAATTTCAACTAGATGAGGTTTTATTCGTGAATTTCGCCAGTGGCACAAACAACTTCACCCCACACCACAGATGAATAAACTAGAAGGGCAAGGTGGGTACCTCAACTCAAGAGAGCAGGTTGGTTACAAAACTAGAAAAGGATTCAGAAATTACAATCTCCTAATTCTCTAAGCCAATCCTGAGTAGAAGGCAAAATTAATTAAATCATGGTTTTGATAATTATTTCAAATCACCATAGATAGTAAGGTTTGGGCTGCAAACCATTTCTGAATATTTAATGATAAAGAGCTAACTTTTAAAGGTTAACAGCTTTCTCAAGGTTGCTTCAATGGCTTCTCTAAACTCTAGCCCCGAGGGGTAGGAAAACCAGATGATGAGCACAAGAAAGCCAGGTTCCCTAACATGACCATTCCAGCAGGATGTGCTTAATTGCTTCTGTCTGGAGAGAGCATAGGAGTAAGCACAGTTTATCTTATTCGGTGCTCATTAAACAGCTGGCCAAGAAAAACAGTCGCCCACCACAGGTGCTAAGGTGCACCCAGCCACGCTGGCGTGGCCTGGCGAATTCCCAGCGAAACAAGGGACTGATTTATAGCCTGCCACTTTACGAGTGGGTCTAACCCAGTGATGGAGGTTGTCTGTTGGCTGATATCCAGAGCTCTGCATACACTGTGATTCAGGGCAGACTGATCGAGGAGTCCATCTCTGTAATGCCCTGATATTCTATGATGGTGGCCCAACCACCAGAAGATCACGGTGCTCTCATCTTTCCTTGAGTGCTTCTGACATAAAAAAATCTGCCTCCCTCATCCTGGCAATTCATAGGTGTGGTACTGTAGTGTGACTTTAACTGTTTCGTGTGTGGGCCTCATATTCTGGCCTTTCCTTATTTTCTTATCTCTTCCTGTCCTATTCACTGTAGTGCTACACATACAGCCAGTTTAGATGTAAGGTTTAGTTTCATTATAGTATGAAGGGAGTCTAAGATTCCAACCAGGTAAGGCAGACAAAAATTAGATTATCCTTTACATTCTAGAGGGCAGAGAATAACCCTGATACTATTCTTGTTTCCCCGGAACACGCAGCAAGCATTTCACATTATAGATGCTCCATAATCAAACAAATAAACGATTAAAAGATTGGAGCCAATGCTCATGTCTAGGGTTCAGTGTCATTCTTTTTAGGGGCAATAAAGACTCCAGCAATGAAAACAAGAGAGAACTGTCCCCATACCAGTGACAGGCAGAGACATATGATGACTCATCGGGATGTGGAAAGAAAATATCAGAACTAATCTCATCTTTAAAAAAATCTCTATTTCTGGTGTGTTTTATATAACTTAATAGTATAGTAGCGCTATATTTTAGATAGCTGTTTTACTTATTTTGGGGCAATATGCTCAAAAACGATGGGCTGTAGATTCAAAAATGTGAAGAATGCTGCTTCAGATAACCAATATAATAAAAGTGACAAAGGGATGCACCAAAATGCTCAGAGAGGGGTTAGTGCAGCCTGGGGTCTGCTCTGTTCGCCTTTAAAGGATAAACAAAGAAGTTTTTCTGAAGCTTAAATGAGAAAATACCAATTTGCCCTTTGTGGGCATTACCGAATGTACCCCCTATGTATGTGGTTGAGGAAACTGAGGCCAAGAGAATTTAAGTGACTTGCTCAAAATAACAGGTGGTCTGTAGCAGAGCTGGCACTTGAACGTAGGTCTCTTAATTCCAGATGCAGTGTTTTATCTACTGTTAAAACACACTGCTCCTCTAAAGTCTGTAAAGAGATTTCAGGGTGTATACAAAGACACAACTACAATGATCACATTGAAGCATGGAATCCTCTCAACGCTGGCAATGACAGAAATATGTGATAAGCTCTATGAGGTTGTTGTATTATAATCTTGTAGAGTTGAGCGTAGCATACCGGTTGAGAGTACCAGCTCTGAGCCAGACTCTCTCTAGGTTTGAATCTCAATGAATCACTAGTTAGATGATCAACAGCAAGTTATGTAAACTGTGCTTTTCTCTCGTTTTTTTGTAAAATGGGGGTAATAACTGAACTCCATAAAGCTTTTGGGATTTTTCACGCTTAGTACAGTGCCTGACACATAATAGGCACGCAATGATATTATTATAATCACTAGCAAAAGAGACATAAAACATGCACTTATTTCCATAACCCTATTTAGTACTTTAAAACATTTGATATTTTCTCTCACCACCTAGCAAAGAATTACAGATAGCAATTTCTAACTCTAAGGTACCTTGATAAATCGAGGACTCACCTAACGCTACTCAGAAGCCCAGTGCACCAAAGAAATCTCTCCCAGGTTGATGAAGTGGGAAATCTAAACCAGACCTGGCCATCCAGACTTTAGAATCGTTAAAGCTGGTAATAAAGTTTCCATTGCCTCAAGAAATTTAGGAATAGCCCCGCACAAAAGTGATTCCCCTCAAAGAGTTCCAAATTTAAGTTCTCTAGTTTCATCTCCATTCCCTCTAGCCTGTTAATTGCTGCCTGAGAAATCACTTTGAACCACAAAATGATCCTATCGCTTCTCTGCTCCCCACCTTCTCGGGAAAGCATTCAGACTGACACTTTCCCTGAGCCGCCCATTGTTGTTGATCACTTGCAGTCGGAGCAGGTACATAGCTAAGGCTGACTGTACTCTGAAGGAATTTTGGAGCAAATACAATACGTTGGTTTCATTCTTCTTTTAGGTAGACATAGGTCTAACGCTTTAAATAACTCTTTGATTGCCCCACCTTGTAGCTATAGGTAACTCATTCATCAGCAAATATTTATTGAGTAACTACTATTACCAGGAACTATTCTGGGCTCTGGGGATCCAGCAGTGAGCAAAAGAGACAAACTCCTGTCCTCAAGGAGCTTATATTCTAACGATCCTAAAACAAGATTTGTTTTTGCTAATTTACCTTAATTTTGTACTATCACCTCAAATGTAAGTTCTGAAGTCAGACTCCCTAGTTTGGAATCCTGGCTGTGCCAGTAAATCAGTTGCTTTCCAAGCTTCAGTTCCTTCATCTATAAAATGGGATGCTGATTATCATCCACCTCAGAGTGTTGCTGTGAGAATTAAATTCAATAACGATGTACAATGCCAGGTACACAATACATGGTCCATAAACATTAGTGACTATTACTAATAGGCCTGACTTTTTAAAAAATGAACTTGAGTGGCTTTTTATTTCTTGCTACTAAAAGAGCTCTGAAACAGTGTAGTAATTGCTCTATCCCAGACTTGAGACAAAGCCTGCAGAAAACACCACTGGTAACCCAATGAAGGCATGTGGCTACCCTGAGTCCTGACAGCACCCCTTCTACAGGCCTACCTCCTTTCTTAGGATGTTGCCTCCTTGAGATCTCAGATGGAGACATATTCATTTTGGTATTCCTAGTGCCTAACACAGAAAAGAAATTCAATGAATGAAGCAGGAGTTCTCAAAGTGTGGTCCCTAAACCGGCAGTATTCACAACGGAGAATTTGTTAGAAATGCAAATTCCCTGACCCCTTCCCAGAATGACAGAAAATCTGGAGTGGAAATCCAGCAATGTGTGCATTAATAACCCCTTCAGGAGATCCTGATGCATGTTAAGGTTTGAGAACCACAGGAACAAAGGTTCTGGTGGGGAAACACAACATCTCCACATCCTTGACCGAAGAACAGCCCTACTCTCTCTGGGGAGTCATCCATCTTCTTTGATTGAGCATGTGGCTTTGGAAGGGATGCACATGGAACTATGAGGGAGGAAAGAGAAACATTCCTAGCCAGTCATATAAGCCTCATCAATCATGTTGATCAAGGAAATGATGTGTTGCCAATGGATTATCCTCACATTCTTCTCACAGGGGTTTCAGAAAAAAAATCATAAGCTCCCTAACATGGCATGCCAGATGTCCATGCTCCACATTGCCTACTTCTCAGGTCTAATCCTTTGCCATTCTCCTAAAGATGCCCTGTACTCCCAGTCATGAGGAACGATTGTCAGTTCTTCAAATGACCATGCTTTTGCTACCGTATCTTTGGTAACTAAATATCCAGAATGTCACTCTTCCATCTCTGTATCCTGCGCACTAAGTATAGTTCCTGGTGCATAATGAGTGCCCCATTTTCCTAAATATTTGATGAGTTCATTGTTTCCTCCAATCTCCCCAACCCTAAGTCATTCTACGCAACCCTAAGTCATTCTACGCATCTCATCTAGATAGTTTTCAGTTATAATCATTTTAGCATAAAATCTAAATTCTGTCTGGCATTCAAAGTCTGGACCCCACCTATTTCAAGATCTATTGCACACTAGCTCCTTATGTTTACTCCAAGCTCCAGACAACTGGGGTCTTTTTCCCCCTTCTCAACATATCTTGCACTTCCCGACAACATAGATCCCATATTTATTGAGTACCCTCCAGGAACTAGGGGATACAAAAGTAATCAAGACAAAGTTCCTGATCTTAAGGAGATTATACGAAAGCAAAAATGGCAGACAATAAACCCATAAACAGATGAATTTATAATACAAGTTAGGTCGCGATAAGGGCAATGAAGAAAAATAAATCTGGCTTAGGAGATGGACAAGGATGGGATGGGGGTAGGGATTCCATCTTAGACAGAGAGATGAAGCAAGACCTCTCTGAGAAGGTAACTCTTGAGCGAGACTGAATGTAATGAGGGAGAAAGCCAAGGGAAGATCAGGACAAGTGCTCCAGTCAGTGGGAATAGCAGATGCAAAAGCCCCGAGGCAGAAACACTTCGGTGAGTTGGAGGAACAAGAGAATGTGAGCTGTGTGGCTAAAAGAGATTTTGAGAGAACGATAGGAAATAAGGGCAGACATGGCCCATTTTGAACTTAATGCCTTAGTTCATAACATTTCCTGACCTTTACACTTCTCTGCCTACCGAATCCTACCCATCCCTCAAGCCCTATCTCTTAACTTTCCTCCCTGGACCTTTCAGATTTCCCTCTGCTGAAAGATGCTCCCCTCTCCCTAAATCTTAGAGCCTTTGGTGCATACCATATGTGTCTAAAAGCACCACATACATTCTACCTAACAATGTTCTTTCTCCTTTAGAATTATTCTCAAACTATATTGTAAATACCTTGAGGGCAGGAACCACATCTTGTTCATTTCTGGATTTCTTGTAACATTAACATAGTGCATATGGTAGGGGCTCCATAACTCATAAAATCATCAGGTTGGAAAGCACCTGAAGGTCTCTTCATCTAGCCAAAAAGTTTTTTGGGGAGGGACCATAGCTCTAAAACTATGCTAATATATGCAAGAATGCAGTTAATGTACAGGAAATGTCAGTATGATTGAATGAAATACAGTTTAATCCAACTAGTCTTTATTGAATGGCTTACCAGAAAAATTAAGAAAAGCAAAGCCCTCAGAGTGATCTAAACCTAGGTCAGAGCTCACCTGGCCCATCCTTGAACCAGACCGCCTTGTCAGACCTTGTTACAATCCTCCCGAAATCCTAGTAAACATCAAAAATGCATGCTGAAAAATCTCCAAACCACATTACAAAACAAGGTAAGTTATCCTCTGGGTACCACTCCTGGAAACCAGCCATTCATCCTTTCTAGAGGCCTCTCGTATTTGGTATAGAATTCTCTTTGACGATGGTAAACAGGAATCTCTTTCTCAGAAAATCCTTCCAACGTGAAGCCCTTTGGGATCGCAACGTCTATTGGCATCCCATTCCCTAGGCTTTTGGCCCTGTCATCTCTAGTTGAAGCAATTGATAAAACTGGCTTTGGTGCTCTTGTCCTTTCTGCCTTCACGATACTGAGATGTTAACATGAACGTGTGCAGTCAGGGAAATTACCCAGTAAATCCTAAAGCGTGAAGAGCTCTGAGGGCAAGGGGGAAATACTTTCAAATCATCTAGCCCAGCCAGACCACGAACTACCTCAAAGACCACTTCCCAGAGAATACTCTCTGGCTTTCCTCTTATTTAATCTCAATGCACCTCGTGCTTCAAACGTGTCTCTTTTTGGCAAATTATCATGAGCAAAAGAGAGCTCCAGATCAGAAAGTACTTCCTGGTGGCTGACTGCAATGTTCCCTTTCTCCTTTGATCCTTCCGCCGCTGAGGTTCTGTTGCCCTCTGGTCTCCCTGCTGAAAATCCTCACGTTTCTCTCCCTCCTGAGATTTTCAGACATTTGTAGGCTGTGCCTATCACCTCTCAACTCTAGTTCTCCCCCGGTTCACATAATACTTAGGCTGTCTTTAGCTAAACACCACATGTTTTGGGTTCTTTTAATCTTTTTCTATAAATTAGGCCTTTCATGGCATCTGAACAGTTGCTGGAAGTAGTACGCACCCAGCAAAATGCCATGGATTCTTGGATACAGGAGAGAGTGGGGTGCGGGTAGGAGTTTCCCCTTGTGAGTATAAGCATGTGAAATTGTGTGTTGATAGATGTCTGTGGCTTTGGAATCAAAAAAAGAAAGGTCACCAGGACACTTAAACATTTTTGTTCAAAACTCATTCCTAAGAGGCAGCAGTGTCCAAATCTAGGATTTCATGGGAGGGGCTCTGACTTCTGTTCCCGGCACCACCACCTCTCACTCACTGTGTGGCCGCTGAGCAATTCCCTTCTCTCCTTCATGCTTCAGTTGCTTGAGGTAGATTGAGTGATTCATCATTTTAAGACATTTTAAAATGCTATGGAAATGCTAATGTTAACAATAATCACAGTTGATCAAGTTGTTAATATTAACCTTGCAGTCACACGACTGATACTTTATGTTTTCAAAGCACCAACGATAGTCGACCTGTACCCATGTGCCCGAGAGGTGGATTTTTAAAGCTGCCCCACCCACAGCCATTTGTACATGGTCCTGCCCAAACCAATGAACGTTTAGTTTGGGACAGGGCTGTGGAGGGCCTTGGAGCTAAAGTGTGGAGAGAGTTCTGCTAACTTGACCAACCCACCCCAAAGTTTGTGGTTAATGGATTACAAATTTGGGTAATGCTGGACAATAAATTACGACTATAATAACAAAGCTGAAAGTACACACAATTTAACCAGAAACACCACTGTTTTTTATCGGAAATGAAAGAAACCATTGATCATAGCAACTGTCTGAGATTAGCAGGGAGCCACATTTTCAAACATCCTGCAGTAAATCCAGAGCAGATCCAGCTGGAAAGCAAGAGTGGAAATAAAACTTGAAAATTCATACCACGCTTTGAAGTCTGCTTCTTTCACAACCATGAGTCCCTGATTTGCCCCAACCATTCTGAGCTGTTCTTACTTGGTGAATTTATTTTAGAAGAGACACAAGCCACATACTTGCGTATAATCTTTCAAATGGACTCCAGCTTTTTACAGGGATGGTTTGCTAGGGAATATGAATCCCTAAATACTTTGTCTTGCACATGAAATCAGCCTTCAATTCAACCAGAATATAAAGGCTTCCAGTACTAAACCTAGAAACAACTTTTGATTCGAGTAAGTACTGCTTTTCCCTTGTGTTCTTTTCTTGACCTATCCATGCACTTTTCATTTTTAGTTTTTAAGTGTGATTATCAATCAAAAAGTATTAATGCAGATAAAAGAATATTAACATGCCAGATGCTGAGAATGCCAGGATGGTAGTCTAATAATGTCCTATTCCCATGAAGCCATCTAGGATGCCTAAAATGGGCTGTTACCACACTGAAGTAACTGCTATCCCATTAAATCATCAGAGGAAAGAAAGCTAATGGTCTAGGTTGAATAGAGCTTCAGTCTTACACAGAGCCCACTGTCCCCATACATCAATCTCATTGACAAACTGTGCTTAGGTGGATAGGGACTCACTCCTGCTCAAATCTCGAGTGACTTCAAAATAAGACATGGTGTCTTAGGCCAGTTAAACTAGTAGATCCTTTCTCCACTGATCACTATGAGCAGTATATCAGGTCTAATCATCCTTAGTATCTCCGATGACCATGAGGAAGAACTGGCAAGGGCATCTAAGAAACATGTTCTTGGCCACAGAACAGTCACAATAACCTAGTCAATGACCAGTCACTGAACTCTGTAATAACCTTGATGCCTGAGTTTCTTTCAACACAACAAAAACTGGAGAAGAAAATACATTGACTCACAGTGCCTGCTCGAGAACAATATAGATTATAGAACCAAAAATCCTGACTTCTGCTCTTAGCTTTACAGTATAACCTTGGTCAGTTTGTGTAAGTCTTCAAGGTTCTATTCTCCCAACTGAATGAAATGTTTGTGAAAGGCAGGCAGAAAATTGACAAGCACATTGCACATATGAGGAGTTATTTTAACTAAATAGCAAAAATTCAGTTTGTTCTCTCATTCCTTCTAAAGGCACAAAGCTTAGGGGCAAGAGCAATGTTGGGAAAGTCCTTGGCCTTTGAGGTCCACTCCTCCATTCTTTGGCTCTCATATCTGGGAGCTGGATAATTCAACAGTGGAATGAAACCTCAATGAAGGGAATCATGCCGTGGACCCGAGCAGTGAACATGGGTCTACATAATCCAAGCAAACAACCATGCCGCAAATTTAATAAGGAAAAAAAAAAACCCCAGCAACACAAAAACAAAGAACTCTCAACTTCACAAACACTGGGAGGGCAACAGCTGGTCAGCCGAGATTAAAGGAGCGTGAGAGAGCACCTCCTCATCTCCTGACTTCTCCTCCCCCATAGAGGTTCCCGAGCCAGCCAGGGCTCTCTTTTACAGCCCTGTGCAGATGACCTTGTTCCAGCTAAGATAGGGGTTCTTTTGATCTCAGCGGGGGGATGCTCTGGGCCTGCAGCTGGCAGATATTAATAGTACAGGATCTGCTGGGGTAGAAGAGATCTCTCAGTTGGGCCAGGTCACTTGTAGTCAGTCCCTGCTCTGTGTCAGAGCAGAAGGACTTCATTTCCCTGAATCAACCCCTGCTGGGTATTTCTCTCAGGTCAACTCGGATCATTTTATTGCTGGCTGCTCTGTGGCAACTTGTTCTCACCCTACAACTGTTTTCAAGGGAGCACTGTTTAAACAGTACCCCCTGCTCTGTAACTGAAATCTATTACAGGACAGGGTGGACCTTGAGCTCACCCCATCGCAGTGTGTTTCTCACTCTCACTGGTTTGTATAGACTTCTTGTGTACATATTTGTGTGGGAGAAAGGCAGAGAGAGCAAGAGACAGACCAGACCAGGAGTGTTCAAAGTGAGAAAGAGATAGTAATATGGGGAGAGGAGGCTGTTTTAGGTATGACAGTATCAGTGCTACGACTTCTGAAGATCATTTCTATTATGTTTAGTCTAGGACAATAAGGTCATTCTTCCCACTCTGAAAATCAGAATTTTAAAACCCCATCAATGAGTGAATGCTCGCTCCTGATCTCCAGACCCAGGTAATGATCTTACAATGCCAGAGCTTACTTTGGCAATCTTACAGTCATCCAACCTGTCATTTGACAGGAAAAAAACCGAGGCTCAAAGTGATTAAAAGACCTGCCCGAGATCACAGGGCTAATAATACAATGGCAAAGCCGATACAAGGAATGCTTGAAACAACAATAAAACAATTTATACATATCAATCACAGTAACATTAATAACCATTGCAATATATTTAACTAGGTATAAATGTTCTAAGAAATGTGTCCATTTTAATTAATTGGTATGGAACTTCATTACAGACTTCAGGAAAAAAAAATATTTCTATAGCCTCTTTACCTGCTCAGTTATGCAAGGGAAAGTTCTAGAAAAATCAATTGTTTCCATTCTCCCTTGGATTTCTTAATAAGAAAACGTTGTCTAAGGATGAGCTGGTAACTGTTCATGCATATGACTGTATCATTTTCTTGAAGTGATTGCACGGGAGCTCCAAAGCAACCTTTGTATCTGTTTTGCTTCTCTTCTTTGCTTAAGATAAACCAAGAAGTCAAGACAAGGCAAAGTACTATTTATTGGTTTTCAAATTAGGAAACAAGACACTTTCTTCTCCTCAGAGTTGAATATAAATGTGTATGTGTGAAATAACTATAACGACAGTTTTTAATGATGTTCATAGGTGCTTTATGTGATTTTCATGGGTATCTTTCTTATAAAGAATTAGCTATGGTATTCTCTGCGGCATCGATCTACTGCCTATTATGTGTCTGGACCTTTGCTAGTCACTCAGAAACAACATGGATACAAAAAGAATACAAGATAGTCTGTGTCTACTAAAAAAAAAATTTAGAACCTAGTCAGGAAACCATGAAAAGTTAAATTAATTTTTCTAGACATTTTCTTTATATAGCTGAGCAGGTAGAGGGACCACAGAGGAGGAAGAGAGAGTAAGACCAATGCGGACTGGAACGGGCAAGGAAGTTTTGTGAAAGAGGTGGTCTTTAAATAAACCTCGAAGGAGTAAGAGGATTTGGGAAAAGAAAAAGTAGAAGTGAAAAAGGGAAATGCTATTCAAGGTAGGGCGAGCTGTCCCCGCAGAGGCGTGGAAGGTCAGCACACTTGGTGTAGGAGCCTCAGCCGAGGTATCCACAAGAACAGAGGTTGAACAGGAAAGAAAGTACGGACTATGAAGCATTGACTTTATCTAGTGGTGTTCTGGAAACTGATCCATGCAAAAGAAAAGGCGTTGGGCCGGGGGTGGGTGGGGTGGGAACACCTGATTTTTATTATTTGCTGATTTCCTTGGTATAAATACTTCTACCCTGGCTGATTTCAAGCTAACAAATCACAAATTCCTGAATATTTTTATATTGGTTTATTAATTTTAGCCTACTCTCAGAAAATGGGCTGAAACGACTCCAAGATTTCTGTCTGAGTAGGAGAATGAAATGGTAAAAGGAAGCTCAATGGGAGAAGTTCCTTTCAGTAGCAGCAGAAGACAAATGGTATAGAGTCTGGAATTAGAAAGCCATTTTGAGAATTTTATTAAAATATTCCGATTGTGAGTTCAATCAGTCATCTGGTCACAAGACAAATTATAAAAAAGAAGAGACAGAGGAAAGATATATTTGGAAAGAAGAAGCAAGCAGACTCGATGAGAAAAGGAGCATAGGGAGGGAGGAATAGTAAACACTTCAGGATTTCAGTCCAGGTAATGGGGGAGTGATAGTGCATCACTGAATGTGGACATGGGGTACACAGAGCATTTTACTATTGTTATAAATAAGTTATTAGTTTTCATTTTGAAAAACACGTGGGTAAAGCAGGCGTATGTGGTCCTTACAATTATCGAGACTATCATGGAGGCCAATCCACGGAAGACCACCTAGGCAGCGAGGAGCTTGCTTGTCCCAGGGTAGAAGTATTGCTTGTCCCATATATCCCATCACGAATAACTCTCAGAAAACGGAAAGTGCAGAGGGGCCTGGAACAGCTATGCACATCTTCTCAAGCCCATAATATTCTGCCCTGAAAGACTACAACTAGCAGAACTTAGAAATGTCAAGTAAAAACTTTCAATAAAACTAGAAACCACCCACTGGCTCAGTGGTGTAATTCCCCTAGCTGTGTAAACCATAGCCAGCCTGACCTTTGCTAGTACGGGAGGGTGGAGAAAATTTTGTAGATTTACCAACGTGGAGCATTTTTCTTAATCTTTCTGTAAAGCTGATGAGGAATGCCACATCACCAGCGCATCACACTGGTGCACAATTTTAGCTAGTCCAAAAGTACCCAGCACCAACAAAATTTATCTGTAAATTGCTGTGGGACCACTAGTAAAGTCTATCTTTGAGCATCGATCTCAAAAACAAAGTCCTTTAGCAGTTCACCAGCCCTCATACTAAAGACCTAAAACAACCCATAGGGGAGTGACAAGCCTCGAAGTAGAGGTGACAGACACCTGTTAAGATGACTCTGGTGAAAAAGGAAGCTCACTTACAGTGACGGGACAAGAGAATCTCCAAATGTAAGGGATCAGATGCCAGGAAAGGTGGCCAAGTCTAAATCACCAAGCTCCGGCTAGGTTCACTGGCCAGGGCCTGTTAGCGGTGTCTCCCAGCTCTCAACAGGAGGCAGAGAGGTGGTGGGATTGTATGTCAGTGTCAAGTTTCAGCCCCTCTAGGACAGATCCCTTACCTTCAGACAGGGACAAATCATCAGCTGGAGACACCAGGTCTGCCTGAGAAGCTAGGGCTCCGCTCAGATGGGTTGTAATTTGATTCGTCAAGATAACCTGTGAACAGACAAGGAGAAGGTGGAGGGGAAGGGAGAATAAGACCAAATTAATTATTAGAGCTATCACAAGGCAGACTGTGGCTTAGGGGAAAACTGATTAAGAACACAGGTAGGAAAACCCCAGCTCTGACTTTCGTCAATTTTATCTGTGGGCCAGAATATCTGGCAAAGCCCATAGGTCATTCAAAACACAGAAAACTGAGGAAACAGGCTGACTTTTTTCAGAGCTTAAACCACTAATCAATTCTTCCTATAGGCCTACTAAATTTGGACTAAGCGGTGTTGTCATATTAGCTGAATAACAGAAGGCTAACCAGAGAATTAATATGCTTATGTACACATTATATTAAATTTTAATTTTTAAGATTATATCTACAACACAAAATATTGCTAGTGCTGAATAAAAGCAATGATTGAAAATTTGGCTTCTTCTCTTGTTAACTCAGAAATCAGTTTTATTTCCAAATTTGTGAAGTTGGAACAAGATTGATATCTAAAGGAATAACACTCTACTTTTAAATTAGTTGAATTCTAACAAAACAATTCCAAAGTCTCACTATGTATATAAAACACAAAAATAATATAATGCTACCTATTCAAAAAAAATGTTCATAACATTTAAAATTCCTAGGGAACACTCTAAAATTACCTAATTCACGTGGTCCACTGCCACACAGTATTTTCAGATTTGGTTCAGTCAAAAAACTATTATGTTCCTTTAAAATCCTCATTTATAAATCCTCATTTGATTGTTTAGAAACCTAAAGAAAGAATAAGATAGAGATTCTCTCCTGGAAAACTGCAACATGACTGACACCGATCATTTCCCAAGGTCTGGGTGCTCCCACCATGGGTAGAAATGGTGAGCATCTTGATCCATCAGAGGAAACATCCCTTCTGACAGGGTACTAGGCAGTTAATACCTGGAATATGGACCTAACTGGACTGTCTTGGTCTGTCCCAGAGGTCAGCTATGGTTTTGTTATCACCCTGATTTGAACAGAAAATCATCTCTATTCTTTATTGTCCAGCTTTTCAGCCACACCTCTGTTGCTGTCTGGAATGGCCAGTGACACATTATAAATCCTATACACGCTATAAATCCAATGGCGGCTTAATTGAGGGTTGAGGGGAGCACGATGGCAAGGTCAGGTGAAGAAACGAAGTACCCTGTTAGCAAAGACAACCTATCCAAGGTCTTTGTGTGTCCACCAGGCTCACAAGTCTCAAGCTACTATACATAAAGATCAGATATTACAGCATCCCACTGAGTATTTGCTAATCTTATCCCTCATATTCTTTTGTATTGCTACTTTTCATTTCGACTGGGAAGAACTACATATAATATGTCTTCAATTAAAATGGCTGGAAATGGTCAAATAACACCCTGCTCTTATAAGAAATATTCATATTCAGGAGCATGAATAAAGGATTATGATCATTTCTCTCTTTATAATATAGGATGGAATTTGGAGTTCAATAAAACTGGGTTCAACTTCTGAGTCTGACATTATGAGCTTTAGAAAAGTTACTTAAATCTTTAAGCTTCATTTGCTTATAGGTAAAATAGCACCTATCTTTTAGAAATGTTTTGAGAATCAAATGAGATGTAAGGCACTTAACATACTGTCTGGCACATAGTAAATATTCAATAAATGGAAGCCATTGTTGCCATTTCCTTCCGAATAATGCTGTTAATACAGGTTAATAAGTTAGTATATGCCACGTGCTTCAGACAATTGGATCTAATAACAGAACACTAAATCACAATTTTCTTATCAGGATATAGTATCTGATCATTCCTATCAATCTTAGTCCTAAGTTTTATTTCATTGCAAAGAATTTGTGTAAAAATCTCAGCAAGAAGAATTATTTAAAGCAAGGCCAATAAGATACTGGCATTGTTCTGAAAATACATTGTGGTTTATTTACCAAAGAAGAAAATAATGTTATCTGTCTGTCCTAGTTTAAAAAAATGTGAAGCTTCTGAGAGATCTAAATATGTAAGTTCTATTTTTTAGGGGAATTTTCTAAAAGACAGCTTGGTGAAAATAAATAGAGCTCTAATGATATGGTAACAGTAATGAGAAAAAATTTATGGAGTACCCACCATGCAAAGCATGTCGCCGCATACAGAGGGGAACAAAAGGGGCAAAGGCACTGTAGGTCTTCTCTAGAAATTTATAAGTTAAAAGGCACTTACTAAATATTCAGACCACTTTTTCTCACTTTTGTTATTAATTTGTCCTATAATGCACTGATATGATGGTTTTATTATACAGAACTATTAAAATGACACCCTACAGAGACGAAAAACAAACTACTCTCCAGATGTACCTCAAAAGAACTAGACTTATCAGAGTGATCACTTTGTAAGTTACATGAGTGTCTAATCACTATGCTGAATACCTGCAACTAATATGACAGTATGTCGACTGTAATTAAAAAATAAAAAAATTTTAAAAAAGATTTTTAAATGGACCTCAAAAGATAACCACTCTCATTTCTACTTCCAATGGAAGAGTATATGGAGGAAAATAAAATCACCCTCCAACGGCAAGAGAACATGCTCTTAAGTGGTTTTTGCTAAGAATCTTCTCCCTTTTTATTATAAGTCTGAAAGCCAAACCACTGAAGGAATATATAGCAATCAAAGTCGGGGGTTTGCTAATCACACCATCCTACTGAATTGTTGTGGGTTTCTAAATCTGTGTTCAGCAAAATGATAGAAAATGCTATTTCTAAATAGTATTGATTACAAATAATCACAACTTGGGCAGAGGCCTATAGAAATGTTGTCCTCTGAGGCAACCTGGGACTTGAAAACTACACTCTTAAAATAACTTATAAAATAATATTACAAACTATATCTGCAAATGAGTTCTGACAGGTACTTCAAGGGGTCTTTCCTGCTGCTTTGCTCCACTGGAACAATTAGAACTTCTGATGCTTGGTACTAAATTTGTGCAGGAGCAGCATGCCAGTGATTAGGGTGAGGGCTTTCGAGTCAGATACCTGAGTTCAGATCCCGGGTTGTGTTACTTATTTGCTATGTGACACTGGGCAAGTTTCATAACCCCTCTGGGTATAATACTTAACTCACAGTGTTTCCAGGATTAAACTGGATAATGCATACAAAGTCCTGAGCATAGTGCCTGGCCAATGGTAAATGCTTAATAAAAGTTAGAGCCCATCGTTGTTTTTAATTATCTTTTGCTGATTTGTACCTTGCTTGTTTAGATAGAAAACACAAGTCTGATTCCCTTTTGCACAGCGTGTAGCCCACTGCAGACAAAGGACAAATATTTGCTGTTGATATGTTCAAAAAACAACAAAAAAATTAATTAAAATTATTGCTATTTTTGCCATTTCTCTAAAAGTATGGCTTATTTAAAACATACAACACCGTTACCCAAGTACCGTCAACTATAAATTCAAAGGCCAGAATGGGGCTCTTGGACTAAGGGGAAAAAACATTTTTTTTAAAAAAATAGCTATGATTATATCAGAAACCAGGAGGAAATGGAATCCAATTTAGTTTGCTCTTCAGGAAGAAGAATACCCTCCGCCTACTGGGGGTAACAGGAAGCCTGATAAGGTGTATAAAGTAAATATTGTCTTCACTCAGCTTCATATATGGAAAGACCACTTCCTCCCAGGGCTACCTCGCACCGCCCTCTTGGTTGTAGGATGCCTGAGGTACACTTGAAAAGGAAATGGCTCCTCATATCATGTCACATAAAACTTTGAGTCCCATTTTTAGTGCTCCTCTCCAAAGGCAAAACGGGAGCAAGGGGAGATTTCTCCCGTCAAAGACCATGTCCCTAGGTTCTAAAATTTCCCTTGCATTTCCTAGCTTCTCTAAACGCATCCTACTCGATCCTTCTGTGTACTGTAATTTAACATCTATTCTCAGTTTAAGGGAACGATGAAGCTTTCTAAAGAAGAAACTTCAAGGTACAGATTCATAAATAATCAACATAAGCTAGAGAAAAGAGATGAAGAGACGGGGACCAGTTAAAGACCAGATGACCTAGTAAGGTGATGAGTGGGAATGAATGCTGTTTTGGCCAGAAGGCAGAGGGGTTCTGGGGATAAAAAACAACCAACACACAAACAGACAAAAATATACGACTCATTTCTGCTAAACGTCAAAAAGATAGCTTAAGAGAGCAAATACCTAGAGACAAGATGGTAGGAGTAGAATAAGCTGGTCAGAAGAACCATCAGCCTTAAGGGTCAACGGACTGGCGAGCCAGAGTCCACCTGCCCACTGAGCCTGACTTTCGACTAGTCTCTATGTCCAGTGCACACCTCCTGCCTTCAGTTGACCTGCCTTTCTTTGGCTATGTTATGACCAGATTATATCTAGGCTATACCCACACCCCACTCCTGCTCCTAGTCCACAATACATTCTGCCTTAAGGGGCCCCTGTATGTGTCTAGTGTGAACCACCCTATACTGAAGTATTTAGGAGTATCTTTGCTGGAGCCTCCATGAGTAGCCACTTCGTGTATTCAACCCACTGTGAGTACTAAACAATGGTGGACAGAAGAGAAAATGGGACAGCCCTGGAGCAATCAGAGTGGGGAACTGCCAGACCTAAAGGCACAGCCTTTGATGGAAGAAGCTCCTTTTGATTCCTGGAAGGTGACAGAAGAGGGAGTTTGTGGTCAGCCGGGAACAGAATAGGCTGGAATGCAATATTTGCCCCTGTGGGCTCAGCAGAAGTGATATTCCTGGTCAGTAAAAAGAGTAACTCAATATTTACAAGTCGGATTTTTTAAAGACATAAGAATATGTCACATGCCCTCATTCGGCTTTCTGTGGGGACAGGTGAGAGGCAAATCTGTGAACTCCACCTTCCACAGAGTGAACTGGAATCACCTGCCTAAAATCAACAGTGAGTAATAGAAAAGGCAGCAGGGGCAGAGGAGAGAGGGGAGTTCTTGGTCCAGACTCGCGGACAGGTGACTTCTCCAGGTCCTAATGTCCTGGCCTAGAGAAAGGGATCTATAAAAGAACTGAACAAAGGGATCGAACAGCCAGAAATACACTGAAAGATTATCAAATGCTACATCGAAACAAGCCTGATCTTGTGACTCTGACGATAATAACCACAGGTCAAGTAGGTAGATAACTTCAGCTTCTATGAAAGTGTCAAGCATCTGAGGCAATCCTAGTTGAGTTCTGCCAGTCTTTTTGGTAGTTTTCAGCGGCCCTCTGCTTCCTCCTCCTGCCCACTCCCTGCCAGAAACCAGCCACAATTTAATACAGAGAATCAGAGAGGTTTCAAAATCACTTTAACTGGGCTTGTAGCTCCAGATGCAGTGATTGTCCTGATATTTACAGCTCCCAAGTAATCAGGGAGCCCACTGGACAACCCCGCCAGCCAGAGAAAGGGCACCCTGTGAACGACAGAGAGAGGCTGTAGGGCTGACTCTGCTCAGAAACCGCCTGCCCGCTGCTAAACCGACCTCTCCAAATGACAGGGCTCTGCTTTTTCATCGGCTCTGAAGGCATCATTAATTTTTTTTCTCTTTTTGTATTAAAAATGGTTATCTGCTTAAGGTACATTTTTTAAAAAGGTTAATTTTGGTGTCTAAAATTATCCTAATTGCCAGATATGTCAGTGACCTAGCCTTTCTATCCAAACAGAGGCCTTGGATAAGTCAGAAATTGAGTTTTAATCCTGGCTCTGGTAACGGTTGCTGAATGTCTTGCTTTTAAGGAGACAGAGGCCGGAATTTTCCTGTGAGAAATTGTCAAGGTTCATTGAGTCCTTTCATCACCAAGGCTTGAGAGAAAGGCCCTGAAGTGGTTTTCACCATACTGTCCTCTTGCTTTCCAACCATGACAGTGTCTGCCCTAACCCATCTGCTGTGATAGGACCTGGGAGTGAGAGACAGAGAGAGAGACAGAGAGAGAAAGAGAGAGAGAGAGAGAGAGAGAGTGTGTGTGTGTGTGTGTGTGTGCATGTGTGCGTGTGTGTGTGTGTGTGTCTGCTGGGGGCAGAGGTAGAGGGGGGACAAGAGCAGGAGGGGGGCTCTGAGTGTAGGGGGACCAGGCTAAGTCCTTCCTCACAGCAACATGCCACTCCCTTCCCGTCACTTCTAGGTTTGAAAAGAGATATCCAATATTTGTTGTGAGGAAAAATTAGGCCAAATATTTTGGAGTTTGAACATCGGAAATCTGGTTTTACTATTCACTGGCTTAGTTTTGCCAAGCTTTGGAAAACTATAAATCATTCCATTATGGGGAAAAAAAAATCACTTTTCTTTAGCTTCAACCCAGAGAATATCGACTGTCAGTTTGAGAATAAAGGACTGATAAGTTTTAATATTCCAGCCTACTATTTCCATTTTGAAGGTCTGCATGGCTATTGTTTTCTGGGAAAATCTAAAAAGCTATGGGGGAATTTTCCTCTTGAAATATTTGTGGTAAAAGGACCAATTTGGTTTGAAGAAGACACTGTTGTGGGAGTCGGGCAGCCTGCTTTTTACTTCTGGCTCTGTTGCTAACCTGCTGTGCAATTCTGGGACATATTCATAATCTCTCTGAACCTAAAAGTGTTAAGTCCATAGAAGATAATGAAGAAAATGAATATGTTAGTACTATAAACATGGCAGACTGCTATGAAAAATGTCATACATTCAAGTCACATTAGTTTAGTATTATACTTAAAAGGCCACTCACTAATAGCATTGATTCTCATCACCTCCAACCTTAAGAAATCAATCCCACACAGAACTGATTGGCAGTAGCTGAGGAAGAGAGGAGGGGAAAAAAAGAATGAGGGACACGACTTTAAATAATTTTGTATTTATGGTGAGAATACTTCCAATCTAAAATTCACACATCTTAGAATGGACCGGGAGGAAAAAAAATCTCTTTTTTGGATTCCACTAACTAGAGGAACATTCAGCTTAGTACGAGGCCCTAAGGAAGACAATGACCCAGTATGAGGCAACACAGATGGAGGCAGAGAGAAGAATCTCCACTGCTTTGCACACACACTTGCTCAGTCACAAAGGGATCGATAATAGTATCTCTTCTCACCTCATTTCAGCCATTGCCCAGACCACTGAGTTCAGAGGAAATGCACTAAGGTAGAACTGTGTCTGACATTTGGCCGAAATAAACATACAAAAAAACCTGTGTGGTACCATAGGGCAGCTTTCTCCTTGGCCTACTTCTCCTGGGGTGCGCATGCAAGGGGATGTAGTGGAAACCCTGGGCCAGCAGCTATTGTGCGGTAGATGTAGGCGTGAAGAGCTCTAGTTCCACTGCCGGCACGCTGTTCCACTGGCCCCGATGGGGCTGAGGTTAACACATGTTGGTTCCGGGTCTCGGATGGAGCAACAGTAGTAATGAGGCCACAAACAGTAGGCTCGTGTGCTGTTACCACCTTCAGCCCAACTTTGACAGCATCCTGTCAGTGATCTTGGGCCCACTGCAGGAAGTAGCACGCACCATTGGTGAATTGCAACAGTGCGTTCACAGTGGCTTCAAATAGTGCATTCACCAACAGTGTGCGATTTTTCAGTTATCATGGGACCAAAAAGGTCTCTGGCCAGGCGGGGCTTGGAAAAGAACATGGCCGGTCGTAGATGACGCTCGGGTTCACACATGTGGAAGAAGCCTTCCCAACCTGCCTCCACTGCACGGTACCTTTCCTGTGGCCGAGTCGCTTCTGCGCCAAGTCTGTTTGGTTGTCTTCACCCACTCCCTTACTGCCCACTGAGCCCCACAGACACGCAGGGGAGGTGAATTTCCAACAGCCCCCTGAGTTTCTGCTGACCTTTTTAGGTGTTTTTGTTACTTGATGGTGCTTTCTATTCATGTGTACTCCTGGGCCCTGGGGATTCCCCTCCCTCTGATTTGCAAGGAGGATTAGAAAGGCACAGCGCTGTGATCAGTCCATCACAAACGGCTGTTATTAACTGATTTCCTCTCCCTAGACTCATTCGAAACCAAGAAAACAGTTCTGTTGAGTCACTTGCTCCCAGAGGGGTCTGAAAATATGGCTCTTTGTGGAGCCCGGCCTGATAAACACCAACTTTGCTATTCTCCTGCCTCAGCCACACTGACAGTGGCTTATAGCTGGGAGAAGATGAAGCCCAGTGGGGCCTCTGGTTTCACCCCACCTCTGAGAAACCTCCACAAGTGGGTGAGTCAACACTGGTCTCACTCCCTGTATCTCTATGCCACCAAGCCAAATGGCGTATTAACTACCGAGGCTCTCCAAACTCAGTAATTAGATGTGTACATCCAATAATATCTCCAGAGAGAATCTATGGCCTAAAATGGGAGCAAAGTTCACTCACTATCTGTTCAAAAGGAGGTCAAAAGGTCTGCCTAGGAACAAATTTCCAAGGCAGCAGCCTCATCAGATATCCTTTTGAATGAAAACTATTTATTTGATATTCTCAAGGAACGAATATTGTGTAAGGTGTTATTTTTTTAAAAGGGGAGGGTGAGGGGTTCAGAGCTGAAGCAATGCTGTCTGTGTCCATACTTAAATAAATGACATCGCTATAGACAAACAAGAAGAACCCACAATTAAACAGAGTCAACATAGGAGAGACTCAAGAATAGGCCCAGCACAAATACATTAAAATGACTAAATATTTACATGGTGAGCAGGGGAAAGCTTCCTTCCACAGCAAGGCCTTGGAGCCAAGATCTTCCATCATGATCACTAATAAGCCAACTCCCAGTCATGTGCCCATAAAACGAATGTCCTAGTCAAGGACAGATCACATTCAAGGCACAAGCCCTAATGCCAGATGACAAATAGGTTTTTAGTCTCCAGTGCCAATCTGGTGGCTTGGGAATGGCCACCTGGAGCACTGCCCCAGGAGGAAATGGGACAGTGTATCAGGCCTCTGAGTTGCTAGAGGCACACGGATTGCTAAACTTGCCCAATATAACTGAATATGGATGCTGGCCTGTCATTTTCCCACTCTTATTTTCAGTTGGCTATCTCGTTCACCTCTCGTCTGATATCATTAACAAGAATAATGACACCATTTTACACAGGTATGGTGCTTTATATTTTTCAGAGTGTGTTTACAGAATGGTCTTAGCGGATCCTCATTACCTCGTGAGAGAAGCTGGGAAATAACTGAAGCAGCTGTTGTGTGTTAGCAGGGTGGGCTCTGGAGTCAGACCTCCGGGGTTTCCACCTCAGCTCCACCACCGACTAGCTGTATAATTTCAGGTAGATTACTTAATCTCTCTGTGCCTTACTTTCTTCAACTGCACGATTAAAATAACAATCATACCTATTGTGTAGATAAATGAGGTGGCATATAAAGCACTTAAGACAATGCCATATACCTAGCAGGTACCTGACAAATATTACCTTTTTACTTATTATTCCCTTCACTTCAGTTTTCCCAGTGGGAAAATTGAGGCTTGTGACATTCTCATTCTATCTCTACATTTCTCCTGGTTCACTCTGGCTCTCTCATCCGTACCTCAGGTGCCCCAGTCTGAAATGTCCTTCTTTACTTTTCTTTAAATCTCCATCTTTCTGGGGCTAGTTCAAATACCACTTCTTCTATGCACTCTTTCCTAACTATGCTAGCCCCAACTACCTCTCAGCAATTAATACTCCCACTTAAGAATCTGTACAAAGTTAATTTGGCACAAGAATATTTTTTTTTCTAATTATGTTGTATGTTATTCTTCTCTCTCTACCTCCAGTGTAAACGTTATGAGATTGTGTGTACTTCCACACCCCTGTTCCCATTCTAAAGGAGAGAAGGGAGAAGGAAGGAAACTAACGTTTACTGAGCACTTCCTGTGTGTTAAGACCCTACACCAAGTGATTAATGTACATTAGCTCATTTCATCCTCACATTTCAGTGAGGTAAACATTATCACCCTAGTTTTAAAGACAAGGAAACTGAAGTTCAGAGAAGTTGAGCAGTTTTCAGAGACTGAACAGACAGCACATGGGAGAGTCAGATTCAAACCAGGTCTGTCTGACTCTTTGGCCTTCGCTGGTTCTACCACATAGTTATCAACACAGAAACCCTCAGCCGCATGGAAATTTGTTGATTAATTTCCTCATAGCAAGGCATTTAGTGACATCTATTGACCGAGTCCCGTGTTGTTTAATGCAAAGTCACATGTAAAGGAAAACTAAACAAAAATGTTTAATAATAAGACAAATTTTCAGTGGCAAGAAGAAATCAGTCAGAAACCTTGTCTTTAGGTTAGGGAGGAACCATGCTCCAGCAGGTATGGCAAGAGAAAAGACACAAACTCCTGGATTCTATTTCTGTCTTGGCTATGAACCACTCTGCTAATATTTTCACTTCTGCTAAAATGTGATGACAAGAGTTTCAGAAGAGTTTTACTCTGCCACATAAGAGCAGAGTAAAAACAGGCAGTTAGCTGGTTAAATGTGGGAGAGCCACAAACAACGCTGGGATCTGGCATATGAGTTCACAGCTGGGACAAATTCCATTTGGGCATTGGTCTTTCCAGCTTCACTTCAATTCCCAGAGAACAGCCCAGGGTATGAAGCAATCTTTAAATATAAATTATAATATTTATGTTTTTAATCACCCTACAAGGGCTATCTTTAGTTTGCTTAGGATCCACTTGAACCATTCAAGAAGTCTGTCTTTGTTTCCTTGCTTGAAATGATGTTTGTATTTATTTTCAGACTGGTCACTCCATACAACAGTGCTAAATAAGAAAAAGTTAACTGATTATTAGTATATTTGATCATCAATTCATGAAGTGTATTAGTGCTTCTTGCATCCTGATGAAGCCCCTGGCCTTATGGTGAAAACACAGCTGGGGCGAAGGTGATAGGGCCAGAGGTTTGCTCTTGTTTTTTGAAGTTATTCAGCCAAGAGGCTAGGCCTGAAAGGATTGGTGACTCAGGCAGGTTCCTACAATCTTTTAAGGTGCATCGTGATCCCTTTGAAAAAAGGGACACAGGACCTATGGTCGGTGGCTATCCATTTTCACACATCTGAAGTCCCACTGAATTCAGAAACCAGCTATGAGGAGCTGTGGGCAAGTCTTACGGAAGACTTCCTGCTTCCATGAAGGCCTGGAAAGGGATCGTGACTGAGAACGGACGCCCGGCTGCTTTGGAATTGGAAGACAAGCGAGCTCTTTTCTGTCTGGTTATTTACAACAGTGTTTCCTCTTACAGACTCCTCCTGCCCTCCCCAGGACCACACTGAAATGACTAAATCTGCCTGTCGCTCCAGTGAATCCAGTCAAATAAATAAGTCAATTCTCTTTAAGTTTGTGGTCTCAGCTCCTTGTTGGTTTATTGCAAAATTAAAGGGCACACAAAGTAGAACCATCAATCAGTAACCAGAAGAGGAATAAGCTCTTTGTGGAATGTACCGAGAAGCAGGAAAGAAAAAAAAAAAAAAAATGAAAAGAAACCTCATGAAATGATCATTTGTTAGAACAGAGAGAAAAAAATGCACATTGCACATGCAGCATCATTTAGGAAAAGTCTTATTAAAGGCTTCCTATCTTGCCAGGAGAGCAAGCGCAGGAACGCAAACAAAATCCCTCAAAATGCTCTGCCATTTATTAGTGCTGGTTTCTTGTGGGTTTTGCTATATTCCATAGACACAGCCAAAGATCACAGGGCCAAAGGGCTGGAACAGTGACTCAGCAGGCTCAAGACCAGGGGAAGGAGATGCGATATGACTATTGTTTATTATAAAACAAACAAACATAACTGGCTTCCTCAGCCCTTTACCCCAACCTGACCTTCCCTTTGCACCATATTATTTAAAGTAAAAGCTCCTGGTACCATGCCTTACTTGGAACTTTTAATAAACGCTACTTGTTAAGGGTAAAATTGAAGAGCAATATATAGTCTAGAGGAAGAAAACTAATTTAACAAGTACCACTGGATGCCAAATACCATGTTTTACACTTTACGGCTTATTTTCATAACCTCCGTTAATCTTCATTACAACCCTATGAGGTATGTGACATTATTCTCTTACTTTAAGGATAAATGTATTCAGTAACTTGCCTAGCTTGCAAAAAACCAGCAACATCTATGAGACTCTAAAATCACTTCTTTCTACCAGATACAATGTGTTCGGGCATGGTACCAAGAAAACTATTGTGGCATTATAAATCCTGCTGGAAGAAATTAAATAGGTAATATTAGAAACAGCATAATCACCAGTCCTGTGTCTACTTTGCACATTTTTCACTTCAGATAACTAGTATTCTTGCCTCCTAAAGAATAACTAGTATTCTTTAGACAACTAGTATTCTTGCCCATTTCACAGGGGAGGAAATGGGCAAGAGGTGTAGTAAGGTGTAATTACATCACAACACGGCTCTGATTCTTACCCATGTAAGCTGTAGCCTTTGAAATAACTTGGTAATGGGAAAATTTTTCTATATTGCTTTAAAATAATGAAGGTGATAGGTAATATAACACACACACACACACACATAATAAACACATGCACAATATATAATACACCCATATACACATATGATACATACATATATCAATATAAAATCTCACCTGAACCTCTAACCATCTAGCAATAACAGAGGTATTACATCTCTTTCCATATCAGAGAGGAAAGTGACTAAAGTTTACAGCATATGGATGGACGCAAGCCCAGGTCTACTGACTCCAGACCCTATGCTCTTTACACTCCTTCGTCCTGAAGGGGAATGTACCTCACAGAGAGAGGCAGATTTATGGTAAAGGAATAACCTACATGATAAAATTGGTTCTCAAAGTCGTTCTGAAACAAGGACCAGCTGCTTGTGAAGTTGTGATGCCCAGTGCCAGAGGTCTTGGCTTCATTTCTTTACTCGACAGAGGTGACTATCAATAACATTAGAACCTCTATCCTCTCTCTGAGCGTGGTCCTCCATTAACTAATGTGAAACTCATTGTAAGTGCTAATTATAGTTTATTAGAAGTGGCCCCATTCATTAATTTAGCCAAGCAGTTCCTAAGAGAGGACAGGGGAAGCAAGAAGTGAGAAAAAAACACAGATGGGGCTAGGTAGGCTCAGGGCAAGGCTGCAAGGAGGTTAAAGAGTAAAGTGTATATTCAAGACTTCCCTCCCCAATCCCCACCATATTCTTTCTGTCCTGAGCATGCCATGGACTTTGTCCTTCCCAGCACAGCTAGAGTAGAACCCTGCTCAGACCTCCTTTCCTTATCCGGCATCACCTCGCAAGGTTCTGAGAGCCCCAGATCTTATCCTTGTACCATCCACCTCTACTCATAAACCTATACAATGCTTTCTCCCCTTCTCTCTTTCTAATGAACTAAACCTTAAGACAGTCATAGGTGACTTTTGTTACAGGTTTTCGCATTACCAGGGAGGTCCCCTGGTGACATATCGACTGCTCCAAAGCAGTGACTCTGAAGTGGTAGAGATGGGCCTTGAATCTAATCTTCTAACTCCAAGATCCGTATTAATTCCTTTGCACATCCTTTTCCTTCCTCTTCTGAAATAGAAAATCTGGTTCTCCATCTAACTGACAGATTCTCTACAGATATTTGAAGCATAGCTGAAATATAAGCTGATTATCTGACAAAATTACCTAAGTAATTTACTTATTAAAATTTAAAATGATAATAAAATATTTATTAAATACTAATTATGGGCAAAACAAAATAGATAAAGACTGAACAAACTAATGAAAGGGAGCAAATAATTCTTGTCATAAGAAGGATGAAAAGAGAGAGCTGTGGGATTCTTGAAGATGAGAAGAAATGATGTTTCACTGGGAGACTCGGGGAAAGTATCATCTGATCTGGGCCTTCTTTTAAGTTGGTCATTGAGAGTTACGTAAAAAGTCATTTCAAATGGCAGAAGAGGCCCCAATATTATAAAAATTTGGATCTGCAGAGTATTTCAGAGGAGAACCTTAAACACTGGATACAAAAAGGTAACCATCTGTATCTTTCTAAGATAACAGACCAGACATTTATACCAGGAATTCATCCATCTCTAAAAGGAGGACTTTGAAAAGAATGGGAATAGCACCCCCCCGACCCCCTGCTGAGAGACACTGGAGAGAATAGCCTCTCTTCATGCAGCTTCTCATGTCTACAAATGCCAGCTTTTCAGGAAGGAGATGTGAGTTGTCTCTCCATAGTTCTGCCCTGCCACTGAAGTTGGTTTTTACAGGATCAGGTTCTTGCAGTAAAAAAGAGAAAGAAAAAGTCAGTTGAGAAAGTCGAGGTGTATGTGTGTATGTGTGTGTGTGCGCCCCTGTTTCAAACTGTAGAGCTAAGTTTCAAACTGTATTTAGAAGCTGAATTCTGCTAAAACACATCAAAGGGTATCAGGCCCCATTACAGAGGAAAGGAAAAGCCCTAATTCATATGCAACAGGGTTTAGGAAAAAATCTTTATGAAAGATTTCTTAACAATCTAGGGGAGTAAAAACTAGAACAAAACAACCAAAAAGTCCTCAAATGACTGTGTCATCAGTGTGCATTCTGGTAGCTTCCCTCCAATTCCCTCACAGGCACAAGACCCCATTAGACTTCAGAGTTTTCCTACCCCGGAGAAAGGAGGCATTATAAGCCAAAGCAGAGTCCTCTGATTTGTCCCGCTACTTAAAAAAAAAGAAATCCATTTCTTTTCTTGCCAGTTACTTTTCAACATGACTGACAAGAAAGCTTTCCACTTTTCAATTTATGTTCTCAAAGCCAATAGCAAAGCTCAACTAGAGATTCAAATAAAAACATTAATCAGTATAACATATAAGCATACTACTTTCCTGTAAATTCAGTTAGTTATTTAGTAGTGCATGGGGCCACAGAGAAGTTCCCTGACCCCAACCCAGACTTGAAAACGAGGAAAATACACGGCCCTCTGAAGTCAAACTAGGCAATCAGCACTTACTGGCTCAGAACGGAATCACACAACAAAAAGACGGAATGTGTGCACCATAAAATAATGGATTCAGGTAATAATCATCAGTGGGTCTTGGTAAAGATCATCACTGGGTTAAAAGCTGATAGGGAGCTTGGCAATGGAATGATCTGGCTACAATCTTCTGAACCACTGAGCAATTTAATCTCCATTAAAAGTGATTAACCAGACATTATTGCCTTATGACATGATAGAATAGGAGGTACACAGCATAACCTACAGAATATTTTTTTGTCCGAAAAAATGTAATCTAATAACTATTAGTTCATGGGATATACAAGAACAAGTTAAACGACACCATGAGGAAGCCATCAGCCAAATCTAGAACGTGCGGTATTCTACATCCAATCTCTCCAGCAAAGCAATGTCACAAATAAAAAAGGGGTGTGGGAAAATTTTCTAGAATAAAAGAAAGCCAGGGTCTTGAAAGAAGGGCAATGACAACCAAATGCAATTTGTTTCCCTTATTCAGATCCTTATACAAACCAACCAACTATAAAAGGACATCCTAGAGCCAATCAGGAAAATTTGAATATGGGCTGGGTAGTAGATGATGTTAATTATTTGTTACATCTGTTAGGTGTGGTGAAGGCAGTTATGGTTTCAAATGCCCTTATTAATTTAAAGGTAGAGGGCAGGTGGAGAAATATGTGTTCTAGAGAAAAATTTTAAAAATCCAAACAAGAAAGGAAAAGAGGGAGGAACAGGAAAATAAGAAAATATAATAATCACGGTACATTTAGCAGATTGCCATGAATCCTTACACGGACACAATAATGTAAATGCTAAATATGGTTTTAACTAAATATTAAGATATAGCTATACTAGAAAGAAGGTAAAGAGTGAAACTGAAAGAGAAAATGGTATCACTGCTCAATGGTCATTCTCCATAGAAGTCATCTTCAAAGAAAAATCAAAAGATAGCAAGTCAAGCATATCATTCAGCAATGTGGAGGCAAGCGGTAGTATCAGCAACTCAACGATTTGAAAGTGGCTGCTTCCAGAGAGAAAAAAATGAAAGGAGAAAAGAGGACTTGGGACAGGGAAGTGCTCTTTTTCAGTTTAAGTATATATAATTATTAGATTTGAAAACAATATATGTGTTTTACTTTAATGAAAAATAAAATTTAAATTAAAAAAATATATCAGAGGATGTGGGAGGAAGTTTGTCAGTCAAAAAATTAATATAAAAGATAATCAGGGAGGCAAAGAATGACAGTGCTGATTCCAACCCAACTAGGGTTGCCAGGGAGCCTGGTGTGACTCACGTGAGCACACAGATCCCCCGACAGGTAGATCTAGACTCTGGAGATAGGTGCAGCAGGCTAACTGGGCCTGATACCGTAAACATTTGACTCTCTTTACCCCATTATAATCAATGGTGTAAACTTCCAATAATCTGATTTCTCGTTTAACTTGCCTTGAAGGGGATATGTGCCAGATAGTTGAGCCTATCCAATACAAGGACCAGCTTTCTTTTTCAATGCAAAATTTTAAAAATTTGTTTTCTGCCTTTATAGCTTAGTCTGGCCTGTCACATTTGGGACCAAGAAGAGGGTCAGGTCCACCTGAACGTGATAAGCTCTGGGTCAAAACTTGGGTCCAGGCCAGATCGCCAAGTAAAAAGCACCTTGTGAGACCTGACTTTGGCCAGCAGCCTCCTCCCCACGGGCTGTGCTAACCTCAGGATCCTCCCGACATTACCATGAGCACTTTCACGACCACCCAGTTAATCCCAATTATTTTCCTATAGCATCACACTAAGTAACTGAGAGGCCACTGCATTTGACCACTTCTAGGGAGATACACTGGACACCTGTGGCTCTTTTCAAGCAAAGTTATTCTTCACCAGGTGCTTTCAGAATCTCACAGGACACTATGGGCAGAAGCCGAAATTCCAGAACTTTCAAAATATAGAAAGTTTTCATAAACTTAAACTATCCATTAGTAGAAAATTTTTTTTAAAGATACATAATAATGCACATTATTGAATTCTTTAAAATACCCCTTACATATAATAGCTCATTCAATCTTCACAGAACCTGTGGTGTAGGACCATTCTATTTTTCCACCATTTATTTAAAAAGACGAAGAATAAACTACAGTGAGGTGGAATAATTTGGCCAGAGTCACATGGCAAGATGGAGCACAGATATATACCTGGGCCATACAGTTTGAGGGTCTGGTTGAGGTGAAGTATCTGGTGGAGACTCACACAGCAAATGGGGGAGCAGAGCTGGGAAGAGATATCTCTCATGGAAAAAAGTGGAAGCCAACAGACCTTTTGAGACATCAAAATATCCCAAAACCATAGCCACTGGAGCCAATTCCCTAAGCTCTGAAAGAGCTGACTAAACGCCCAAGATATACAAAGTCCCCCGGGTGATCACCCGGTGGAGTGGAGCCCCTGAAGCAACTGATTCCAAAAATTGAAACATAACCCCTGAAATCATAAAAGATCTGGCTCATTACAGGACAAAGATAGGCGTATGGCACAATAAAATTGTTCGCTCTTCCATTGTCAGGTTGAAACACATATCTCACAAAGATAATAAGCATTTGCTTTACTCCTGCCCCCGGAGAAGGGAGAATGCAAAGTAAACGGCAACATCAATTTAGAAGTTCCCAGAGTTCTAACAATATTGTTCTTATCGCAAGCCTACCGTTTGTTGAGCAGTTACTACGTGTGAGCAATGGGGCTAACTTTACGAACATTAATCACTTCTTCAAAATAGCTCAAGTTAATGGATGCCTTCCTGTGAGTTTCACATAGATTACCTCCTTTAAAACTGACCACTGTGCTATGAGGTAGGCCACAATAGCATATTTATTTTACATAAGAAAAAAGTGAGCTTAGAGAGTTTATGAAAATAGCACAAGGTGATAGGAGAGCCAGAGCTTGAAGCTAAAGCCCAGACCCCAGAACTACTGGAATGCAAAGCCTTGCCTCTTGACTACCATGCGATATTGCCTCTTATGTATTTTGATCTTTGTAACACACCTTCAAAGTCAGTGCTATCACCCTTATTTTGCAGATGAGAAAACGAAGACTCAGAGAGGTTAGATCACTTTCTGAAGACACACATCTGGTAAGTGGCAAAGCTGGAATTCAAATCCAGGATCATCTGACTCCAAAGCCTAAGCTGTTCATTACTACATTGCACTATCTCTCCTTTCGCTTGGATGCCAGCCCATTCACTCAAGGAATATTTATCAAAGACTTCCTATGCACCAGACACTGTTCTAAGTAGAACATAGGATACGATATGAATAAAACAGCTGGAAATCCTTGCCTGAGTAGAGTCCCTGTTTTAGCTGTGCCGGGCAGAAAATAAATACAATAAATGGCAAATGATAGAATATGTCAGAAAGTGATCATTTCTACGGGAACTAAACTAGAGTATGGGGTTTTAGTATAAAGTGTTGGAACAGGTTGCAATTTTAATCAGAGTGGGCGAGAGAGGCTCTACAGAAGAAGAGTAATATAAAAGGAGAAAACAGACAAGGAGCTGAGGGCAGCAGGCAGGGGATATCGATAAGTTCTATATCTCCTCACCAGAAACTTTTAAAGAGAAAAATCCTTTAACATCTTATCTCATGCAGAAATACCAAGGAAGCAGAAAAGTTAAAAAGCCAAGGGCCTTTGCATTGCCCTCTAACTTGCCAAAAATGTGTACTGCAAGGTAACAAGAAAATATACGTACAGCTCATCCACCATTACAGATGGAAATGGTAAGGTGGATGGCTGTGACTAGGCAAGGAAAAAAAAAGGCTAAATATTTTACCTATGAAGAATTAGCTCCGAAAGTAAGCAGCCTTCCCCAGGCAATCTGGGTGATGTCTTCATCAAGCTCTCAGTCTACAGATGTCAGCATTATACAACTATTCCCATAAAACTGCTCTGCATAACAGCCAAAAACTGGTTGAACTCTTGTGACCCAAATGTGATATCTCCAGAAAAACGAACAAGGCAAGCTGCATTACCCTTTCCATGAGTACACAAAGCCAAAGCCATCCTGCTGTAAGAGCTCATTATATTGCAAAGGTCATTTGGGAGTTCAGACTATGACTGTGGGAAGTTACAGACATAATCTCCTAATCCAAATAAAAAAAAAGAATTCCTTTATTAGGAAACCCTGAGAACACATCCTTTTATTCTGGACTTTTTAATAAGGAGGGATTAAAGCTATGCACTAAATTTTGGTACTTAGCCTCCTCTATGAATGGTCCATGGTCGAACCATCCTTCTCTTCTTGTTTACGAGCACATTTATTTGGCCATATCTGAGGATGGAGCCATGGCTATCCCATTGGGCCTCGTCTATATTGGGCTAGCTTGTAGGGCATCTCGCAAAGTAAGGGAACTAAAGATGCAGTTTGGTAATGGAAGTTAAGGTTAAAAAGTTATTATCAGAGTTAATGTTAGTAAAGTATTGCAGATTATTTGGAATGCTAGTTTTGATTTACTTACTGACCAATGAAAAGAAAAAGTGGTTCTATAATAGCTGTTTCCAGTTGGCAGCTGTGCATGGCCAGAAGCTCCAGATTAAGTGACAGGTAAACCCAAGGCCTGTGCTTCAGCATTAGATCACACTGCTTTTCATAATGTAGGTTCCAACAGAGAAGGAGAAGGAAAAGCCAAAAGAGAGGTAAATAATTTCACATTCCATCCCTTACCAGGACCCCATGTTATATGTTTACTGAGTATATAAACGTGTATAATGGGTGACAGGAATTGCACTAAGTTCCAGAGCAGTAACAGAGACAAGACTAATAAAGCCTCTGTCTGTCCTGTGGCATGACTGCACACACGAGTCAGTGTCCAACAATATGCAAGGAAACCAGGAGATGAGCCAAGCAATTTCAGATATGATGAGTGACGTGAGGAAATAAAATACCATGTGCAGGGCTCCTGATAGGACGGTCAGAGAAGGCCTGAGAGAGGACATTTGGACTGAGATCTGAGGACAACTCTGGGGTGGCACAGAGTTCACGGGAAAGTCTCAGGCAACAGAAACAAGCAGCAGCATCCTGAGGCAGGAACGGGCTTGGGGTGCTCCAAGAACCCAAGACCAGAAGGGCTGGAGACTAGTGAGTGAGGAGAGGGGTCTGAAAGGTGGACAAGGCAGAGTCAGGCGATGTCTTGGAGGCCAGTACAGAGGCCCTGGGTTCGGTTTTAAAGGTGGCAGGATGTCACTGGCAGGTCTAAAGTAGGAGATTGACACGATCTGATTTGTTTCAAAATGTGCTGATTCTGAGGAATTAAAACTCCAACATTTTAATTCCCCTTGTGAAGGTACAGATTTTGTGTTCTGTAAAACAACTTAAATTATTCAAGTCCCTCTTGCTGAAAGAAAGAGAGGGAGGAAGGGAACAAGAAAGGGAGAAAGAGAGGGAGAGAGAAAAAAGCGGAGAGCGAAAGAGAGAGAGAGGGACAGAGAAGAGAAGAGAGAGGGAGAGAGGGAGAGAGGAGGGATGGAGAGGGAAAATATCTAATAAAGCCCTTCTTCAGGCTGCTAAGGGGTAGGAGAGGTGGTGAGACCAAAAACACAAGGTCTCAAAGACACAGCACCCATGAAGAGTCTAGACTGTTCCCATGGCCCCATCTTCCCAGGACGGCCAGAGGATGACACCCGAGGAGAGAGGGTGCCTAATCACACTGCTCCAGCTGAATCGTAACAGCAGCAACGTCACTGAAACAGAATATTTCTGGCTGAAATCATTTTCAAATAGATTTCCAGTTCATCCAAGGCAGGATGTTGTCCCACTCTATCAGTCAGCAAGTGCTTATTAGATCTCTACCAAACGCAGTGTAGAAACAGAGAAGGATGAGAAAGTAATATTGTGTAAATTACAGAGGCAGTGTGCCTTTGAGGATTTAAAAATCTCATAGGAAAGAGAGGGCAGAAGAGGGAAAACGTCCACAGTGGTACACAGAACTGCCTTCACGTATGTGTAAATATTTAGAGAAACAGCTCAACCCCAGGTCTGTGGATTCCTGGTTCATCATTGACTAAGGTGAAAGAACCCACAAAGCCCAAAGTTTGTGATTCTAATTGTAATGAGACATGATCAGACATTCTGCCAGGAATCTTGAAACTCCTCCTGCTATTACCCCCTAAAAGCCAAAGGTCATCCATAAACAGCCACTTGGCTGAATCTACTTCAGCAAATTCAATCTCTTCTAACCCACCATCGGTTTCATTTCCTTATGGGGAAGCTACAAAATGTACATGGGAGGAAGTGAGAGTGACCAGCTGGTGATCATTTGTCTTTTTTAAAAATGCAGTCTACACAGGATACATGTGCATACTCAGAGGCAAATGACAGCACAGTGCGTGCGTGCGTGCGTGCGCACACATGCACACACACTTATATATGCATTCTAAGAGCTCATCCAAGAAAAATAAGCAAGACCTGAATATGTCACGTGGGTCTACAGTGATATCTTCAAGAGACAGAAGATAAAATTGGTCTGGTTTCTCTGGCGAGCAGGGATGGCAATTCTTTTCTTGCTGCCCAAGGAAAAATGGTAGACTCCAATCAGAGGATTTATTCTATATGTTAGTTTCTACTCTCCATTCATCAGTTTTCAATAAAAATGGCATTTCACTTGTTTGAAAGAACAGCAATTTATAACAGCAGCTGATATACTGCATGGAAGACTCTGGCACATAACTTGACATTAGAAAAGTTCAGTTTTAGCTGTGTAAAACGAGAACTTAAGCATTGTGAGTATACTAAATGACACTGAATTATTCACTTCAAAATGGTTAATGTAATGTTATGTGATTTTCACCTCAATAACAAAAGGGTGGATAAGTAAGTAAGCAAGTAAATAAATCAGCTGACACTCAAAAAAAATGGGAACTTTAAAATGGGAACACCTCAGAATCACGGCAGTAGGATCTTGAGCATGAACTAAATTTTTATTATGATAAGGCATTACGAAAACAGCAGCCACTGCAAACATTTTTATATTTATATCCAAAATGATATATATGATGAATCTGATATCAACTCAGATATATCAGTTGAATCGACTATTATCCTCTATTGTCAGGTAGAGACACAAGTCTCAAATCTGGGCCAATGAGCCACCTGTTTCAAAAAAAACATCCTCTGTAACCATGGGGAGAACTTTCCTTCAGGGGTCTGGAAATTCCTCTATAATATGGCTCATATCTAGAAGGACCATACTTTTTTTGATTGTTATTTGCTAAATAATCCATCAAATTCTAAATAGCTAATTCTCATCTATTATTGCTTTAGATTTTTTTATAGCAATCTACAGAGGTCTATAGGAAAGTTATTATCATTTATATGATAAAAACAAGGCTCAAAGAAATTATTGGAATTGTACTTTCTAAAGGAGGTAGGACTCTAATGCTAAATTTCAGCAATGACAACTATCATCATTTCTGTTAACCAGCAAAATGTAAGTTAAAATTAAACTTTAGCAAAGCTATAGCATCCAAAAGCAAATCAGTGTTTGCGTGAGGCTGGGGGAGGAGGGAGAGACTGATTGCAAGGAACTTTTGGGGATGATGGAAAGGTGGTTAGTAAGTGCACATATTTGCCAAAAACTCATCAAATTATATACTTTACTGTATGTAAATTAAAATCTTTAAAAACGTGATGTTAATGCAATCTCCCAATTTTGCTTCCCACAAACAAGAGAAATTATTGGTCTTCCTTTTCTCTTTCTATTGCTTTTGTCCCGAAGACTATTTCATTTGGATTGTCTAGTGGTTAACATGTTTCCGCTGTCATTTCTTTGATGCAAAACTCTATAACAGACATTAAATTGTGTTTCCAGGTTTGCATGGGGGGATATTTTTTTCATATAATGCCATATGTATTTGCCTTACCTTGGTTGCCTAAATTAAGGTATGTTTTTAATATCTGTGGTTGTCACAGTGTTCCTATTATTAGGGTTACTCTGGGGATTTGAATTAAATGCAACATTCAACATTCAGAGCTCAAAACTGAAAGAGCAAATGTTTCTAAAGAGCAAAAAAAAGCATTGTCTTCCCTGAGAGTACAATACTCTTCCCCTTTTCAAATTGCCTTTCACTCAGCTGAAGAGCATGCCAGGTCACTGGGGTGATACACTGGGACACTCGCAAGTGTACTCTTCAGGGTGAGGGTACTTGGTGAGAACTCAAGGCTTTGGTTTCCTATTTTGGAGCTGACTCAGAATTCTGATTCTGTTTTCTTAAAAATGAGTCCTACATCTATGTAGCTCTGCATAATACACAGAACTACACAAATAAATGATTTGCTGATGTTTTTGATAAAATGAAAACATTTATATATTTTCACAGCACTCTATGAAGAAAGTGCTTTCATATTTATGAGTGCACTTGAGGTAACAACCTTGTGTGGTTGGTAGTATAATTAATCCTATTTCAAAGAGATATCAAAGTCACCAGGAGTATATGTAATTTGTCACAGACACCCAGTTCTTAGGTGGTGGAGTCAGAAATTATCCCCGTAGCCAGTCTTCTATTCACTTATAGCACATTGCTTCTGATAACTTCACTTAGATCAAAAAGTCACCTTCCCCCCTTCCAGAGAAGGAAGTATCTAAAGCCTACTCCCAATAGTGTAAACATTGATCACTTCGTTAGACAAGGACTTCCTCATGAGTAAGGAAGGAAAGAAAGAACAAACATGATGGGATCATCCATCTCCCATATATAAACCTCGTACATACACGTTACCCAATCTGGTGGCTCTATATCTCATTAACTGCACATCTCTAACATCACAATATTTATAATTCATATTTTATTAAGCGTAATATAGTCATCCCTCAAAACGGCAACCACCCACTCCCTTCTCTATGCTATTTGATTCATACTAATAGACTAGCATTTACTATCTTACACTGTATGAGTATTTTCATACCAGTCTATCCCACCAGTCTGAAAGCACCTTAAAAACAAGGACCACGTCTCTCTCACCTTTATGCCACATAGCAGATCCCAAGGAAATGATTACTGAAAACTCACTATGAGACCTAACAATTATTTGTGACACCCTTATCCATAAATGAGTAATAAATCTTAAGAAAACAAACTTTACTAAGGCCCAATCACTGTCCTAAAGACACAGCAACTCTGCCATTATAATCTTACCCCTAAATCCAGTTTAAGAATTCTATTTCAACGACTAATAAAAGTTATCATAGCTCTCTGGTTCATAAGAGCCTACTCACTCCAGACATCAGGGTAATAGGAAGACCTACAAGTAAAGTGGACTGAATACATGACAGGAAGCTGAAATTTAGACTACCCCTCTCATTCTAAGACATCTGGCAATTTGGCCCGTATTCCACCAAATCCACTTGACCTAGATTATTCCATTCATTTCATACTGAACCCTGTAGTAAGTATTATATGCTACCATAGAGGTATAGTTCTGAGAGATAAAGGTCTTTGAACACCATATTCCACATTTTCCACTATACTATACAGCCTCCATACACATGCCTTCAATTCGAGACAAAGCAGATGAGAAGCAGTAAAGGAGGTTACAACACAAAGCTAACCCCTCTCACTTCATGCCATTCCCTTTCCTTGGATCCTGAAAGCTTCTGATATCTTATTTAGCATTCTGCAATCTCTCCAATCCTCTTCCCTGACTGAACCCGATCCCTGCCTCAACCTCCTGCCTCTGATAACTGTCTCAAGGCTCCACAAATGTTTCAATAACCGACTGGTATCCACTTTCCCTTTCCTCTCTTTCCTAACCTTTAAAACGGCAAATACCCTATGAGATGTCTCCTACACCTTTTGCATTCCCCACAAATTAGTAAGGTCCCTGATAATCCACAGAATCTCTTACTAGCTCATCTAAAATCTTCTCACAAACCCTTGGCCATCCAAAACATAACCTACTCAGAAAAACTTCTTTTCCACTCTGGTAAATTCTATCACTGAGCTTATAAACATCTGATAAAATGTTAGGAGTCTGGTTTCATCCCTGCCTATAAGTCATCCCCGCCTATAAGTCATCCCCAATCCCAGAATTCCTGAAAACTAGGAACTTTTTAGGCATTCGGATCTCCTTTAGGGTGGTCCAAAATGGGTGAGGCATGTTGGCCAATGACATCCCTACCCATAATTATCAGAAGATAGCTACTCAAAATAGTCCTACTAATTTAGGCACCACAGTCCTGCATAAATACAATACTTACCTCCACTCTAGCAACAGTACCCTGGTCCCTAAAACTCTCCTATTGTTTTCAGTGAATTCGGATGAAGTGACAAGGAAGGGCATGGATTAGAGAGTATGTTTGCAGAGCCATCTCAAGGGTTTGGCAGAGTGGGGCAATCTCTTTGTTTTGGGGCCCTGGGCTTTCCCAGAAGAGAAGTAGAAGGCAATTAGAAGACAAGCACCCCAAAGGTGAAATTTACATGTAAATCTGTGGCTGACTTTTCTTTGCACGCTGCTTTTTGGCAGCTCTTTTACCTACTATACATTGTTTATGATTTTTGCATTCTAGTTTCTGATGATCAAAGCTGCCATTAGTGCTCATTTAAACCAGATGTTTTCCACAAGAAAATGTCAGATGAGGGAGGGGTAAGGGCTAGGCCCATTATGAAAAAATGTAGGCCTTATAACTTTCCTCCTCCAGGACACTTCACAGATTTGACTCAGGTTTCCGAATTGAAAGCCCGACATATTCGTTTTTGCTTACGGTAAAATGTAGTTTTGGGTGTTCAAACAAGAACTAGTGTCAGGGAAAAAAAAAAAAAGGCATTGTGAAATATGCTAATCTTTACTGTATATGTGATCAATATTAACTAAGTTAAGAGTACAAAATTAGAATTAAGTAATCATAATGGATATTATTATAAAATAAGATTGACGTTCAAAAACTTTATTTAAATTTTGGTTGAAAGCACGTTGCTAACGTCACTGGGACTGTCCGCCCTGTGAGTCCCTCACTCCATTCCATCCCTTCTATGTGACTATTTGCATCCTTGCTCCCTTTTTACTTCTTAGGTATTCCCTGGTTTCTAAGAAACAAGAAATTCTGCTTTTTGCAAAAGCAAGATAGTTAGATTTGGGTTTTTATCACTTTGAACAAAGAGTCTTGACCAAAGTGTTGTATTGTGCATTAGAACTTTTTGTGTTCAAGCTCTGTTGCTAGGGCAGTTTGTTTTACAGGCAATCTGCAAAAGTTGCAGGAAAGTATTTACAGGTATCCTATTACCTTCAACCTTCACAAGGAGCCAGTGAGGTAAGTACCATCTCCTCCACGCAGATAAAGAAACTAAGGCTCAGAGACTTGCTCAAAAACTAATGGCTAAGAGTGCTGGGGGAGGATTCCAACCCAGGGGGATACAACTCAGAATTCTATCCTAAATGAGTTGGGTGAGGGGGCAGGTGAAAATACCACAGCAGGAGACCATGAGCACACATTTCAACTGCATTTAGTAAAAAGCTTAAATGATATATTGGGATAGGTTGTTTGCCTTTCTTCACTACCAAATCCAAACCTTTTCTGCATCTGATTAAACAGAGTCTGACTTGGGGGTGGGAAGCAGGCAGGGAGTGTGGTACTGCAGGGTAGCTTGGGATATAGGCTGCAAAGGTCACACAATTTTGACCTTCCACTCACTCCCTCCGGCCCCCAGTAGCTCAGGTCCTCCCCTCTAATACTGCCCCAGCCACAGAACAATATAGACAGAATTTGCTCCTAAAACTTTGGCTCTTGTATCCTCATGTGTCCTGTCTTCTTTTCTGCATTGCTTTTTTTCCTCCCACTCTGTCTACAAAATCACAAATACACACACAGCAACATTTGCACAGCACAACACACAAGTAAGCATCATTACAAAGTAAAGGGATTCTAGGAGACAGGGGTGATCTCCCCTAGTAGGGGGTCAGTCCCCATGGCTAGGATCCTTGTGAGCTCTCCATTCAATAGAAGAAACAGTCTTATCTGAGAACTGTCTCTCAGCCCCCTTGGCCCGCTTCCCTGCCTGACCTTGGAATCGCTGGCCCACCGTCTCCTGCCTCAGATTCCCGTATTCCTCTCTCTTTTCTGTTTGAATCTCACACATTTTTTGTGCCTCAGCCCTTTTCTATTCACGAAGCTTAATACCAACCCTCTACCTGTTACAGGTTTGGGGGTGATGAGTGAATATGAGTCCCAGCTGCACCCACTCCTTTATTTTGTGAGAAGCAGGGATTTAAAAGTATTTGATACAGAGGGTTGAGTTCCACACAGGAATTGCAATCTAAAGTTGGTGTGTAAAGCAAAATTTACATAGACAAAATTACCTTGGAAAAACCCTTAAACCTCCCAGTACAAAATATATGGTTCTGTAGTTACAACACTGTACAGTAATATGTGTATACAGAAACATGCATAGCGCATAATTCAAATTACAAGTGCAAAATACGATTCTGCAGTATTTTTAATTATATACAAGAAAGAGAGTGTATAGTTCAACTTGAATAAATTAAATGGGATGCTGATGCTACTTTCTGTATCTTTCACCCCAACTCCCACAGGCTTTTCACACAGTTCTAAACAGGCTTAAGGGCTCCATTTACATGAAAAGACAGACAACTCCGGGAACCTCTGAGGCCACCTCTTAAGACACACAAACACCACAAAGGAAAAAGGGAGTGCTTTCTTTCACACAGATCTCTTTTCCTGTTTTTACCTGTGGCAGCGACAAAAGATTTCTGAAAGAGTAAGCTGGTCAAAAGTGCAGGCAGTAACTTCTGCATAAGGGTGTGAAAGATGCTTCCTTAAACTGCAAGATCCACAGCACGCAGCCTTGAGGAGAGGCATGGGTCTTCCCGACCAACTGGCCTGGGGTCTCTTAAGCATGCACCAGCCTTAAGAGAAAACCAATTCTAAAAAACCATGCAGAATAAGAAAAGTGCGCTCTAGCTGAAGTCTGGGGTAAAACAAAGCTTCCATTAGGTACTTAAAAATTATTGGAAGATCGATAATCTTTGCAAATGTGCTTACTGTTTTTTTAAGAACTCATTCTCCAAGTTTATTTTTAAATACAGTATCAGTAATTGTTTATGTGAGCTGTTGAATGGTCTTCTGAATGTGAGGAAATGAGCTTATCTCCTATTACTGTCCCCACTATCCACCTCTCCTCCCCACATACATACACACAAACAACATCTCAGTCTCACTGGTTGCCTTTTTGTTGGAATACCCCAACCTGCTCCTACCCCAGGGCCTTTGTACCAGTTATTTCCTTCTGTCTTGAATATGTTTTCCTCAGTTTTCTCTTCTGATCATTTAGGTCTCAGCTCAAATCATCTCCTCAGAGAGGCCTTCTCTAACCACCCATGTTATATCAGCTGACATTTATTTTACTTATTGTCTGAATCCCTCCATTGGTATGTAAGCACCTTGAAGACAGAACCTCTGTCTTGTTCACCTCTCTCCTCAAAGCCTAGTATATGCCTGGCTCACAGTAGGTGCCCAATAAATATCTGATGAGCAAATAAATGATTCACAGACAAAACAGACATAAAGCTATGGCCATATAACCTTAGCCCTCCTGCTTGGACCACAGCATCATGGCCTAACGGGTGCCTGCTACCTTAAGCACTAGGAAGAGGCCAAGAGGGAAAATAGAGCTTTAAGAGGTCAATTTGCAAGTCTAAAATTATAGACAAAATTATTCAAGAATTATCATAGAATTGATTGGTTTGAGGTTTCTCTATATACTATTTTCCCCTGTATGCCTACTGAAAAAAGGAAAGAGAGATCAGAGATGCAGAACCATCACCTGTCAGAAATATCAGGTATATATATATTCTTGTCTGAGACCTCCAACAGAATCAAGTCTCCACACCATTAACGAAAACCCAGGCTTCTTCCACCTGGCTCAGCCAGACTCAGTAAGAACACGGGGTTCTAATCTTGGACATTATGGGGGAAGCAAGCATGGTTATGGCATAACCATTAGACTCTTGATGCTTTCTTCGCTGACCAAAAGAATGCAGCTCTTCCCATTTATAGTATCTGTTGGAATTCAATTCAACAGAACTTACTGAGCACACTGTAGGCCAGACACTGTACGAAGTGCTACAGAGAACACTGAGATGAGGAGAATCAGTGGGCTCAGCACCAACAACATAATGGTGGGAGGCGTGAGACAAATATATAAACATACAAGGCTGACTGGAGGTATCAAAAGAGGCCAAAGAGTATTCGCTTCAAGAATCACATTACTATAATGAGCAATCCACTTAGAAGAAAATATACGGAAGGCCGAGGGGTGCGATAATAAATTTATGTGTCCCTATAATCTGAGCTATAAAAGAAATGGAATAGCTAACTATAGAATCAAGGACAGAATTTCGCAATAGTAACAAATCATGATGAACGAGTAAAGGAATATTTCCCCCAAGTAATTTCTCATGAGTAAGGCATCATCCTGGTTACTCCTACACAGGTTATTTCACTGTTATAATAATAATGTAAGGTAGATATACAATTTTTATCCTTGTTCTTACACACGAGGAAATTGGAGCTCACAGACATGGGATAAAGGTCATGAAGTGGACACGTCAGGATTGGAATCCAAATCTTGAGACTCGGCATCTAGCCCTGTTTTCATTTGCCCACAATCATTTCTCTGATCAAGTTATTACATAACTCATCTTTGTGAGACAGAAAACTACACATCGAATGAATTTTTCAAATCTAGCTTTTTAGGTGAAAACTACATAAACTTGCAAATTAAAAACAAACAAAATTTTAAAAGGATATAATTCAGGAAAGCTATAGATCCCAGAAGGCAATTTCTTCTCCAGATGGCTTAGAAATAATGATACCAATTCTGAGCTATATCATTTATTTTTCAGAAATTTTTGGTACAAATATCCACTGGAAAATATCTAACTGAAAATAAAAAAGACTAAAATAAATGTAATCACTGGCTGCTTACCAAAAGTTTCTAGGATGACTAAGAGGATTTATTTTCTAAAATATGTTGCCAGCTTCTTTGAATAGACCTGAACTAATGTCAAAACATATTGGTGGTGCTCGGGGCAGACATCCACCACAGATCTGTGCTTATCCTTGCTCTGCTATTCATTTTGCTTGGAATCATATGAAACTATGGCCATTTATAACCACTTTGGCAGATTATAACTGGCATTGCATGCTTAACCTTGTCCAATTATTCTTTAGTCCCTAAAAAAAGGCAAATGCCTTCTTGTTAAATCACATATTGATGACCTTAGCAAAGGCCTTTTAAGCATTCTATTTGTGCTCTGAACGTTTTTAAATCATCCTCCTTCTCTTGCATTTTGTCCAGTTTCCTGGCCCCCGCTCCCTAAAAAAAAAATAGCAATAGAGCAGATGGGCCTAGTGGGATGAAGGTTAAGTGGGAAAAGATCAGTATACTGAGGACACTGCTCCTCCACAACTTCTTGAAATCTTGATGCTTCATCTAAATGTGATTTTCAACATTTAAAAATTCATTCACAGTCACCTAAAAGCAAAATTTAGATTTCCTTGAGAAAATTAAGAATTTTAGTAGGGCACTGTAATCATATAATTTCTAGGAGCAGTAAATATGAAAGTGAAGGAAAAAAAAATCTCAACTTTCAACAAATGACTTCGTGTTGGTTAATGACAGCTCAAGAGGACATTCGTTTAGCACTGCCTCCACTTTTTTTTTTTGCAAAGAGATTCTTCTGTAATTTAAGTCATTTCATTCAACAAATATTTATAGAGCACCTTCTATGTGACAGGCTCTGTTTTAGGTGTTGATATTATATAGCAATAGTCAAAACAAATTCCTGCCACAGCGGAGCTTACACCGTAGTAGGGTAGATTGTGCTGGTGTATTGGCTGGAGGACTGACAAATAGGCAAGTGCAAGTGTAGCTAAGAAGAAATCTGATCGGAATGATGGGAAACCATGTAACACCTTGGAGGCCATGGTGAAGGTTTTGAATTATATTCTGAGAGAGATGGGAAGAAAGTGGAGGGTTTTGAGCAGAAGAGTGATACGACATGACTCACTTTTCAGAAAAACTACCCTGTCTGCTTAGTGAAGAATAGATTTCAGAGGGCAAACATAGATACAGGGAAGCCAGGCTATTACAGTTGCTTAGATCACTAATGATGTTGACTTGGTTAGCATAGTAGAGGTGGACAGGGTGAGAAGAGAATGGGCTCAGGGCTTATTCTGAAAGTAGAATTGGCACACTTGCTGATAGATTTAATGTGAGAGTGAGGAAAATGGAATAAAGGGTGACTCTGAGGTTCTTGGTTCTAAGCAACTGGGTAAATGGTATGCCATTAACAGATCATAAAAATTATAGAAGCAGCAGCTTTGGAGAGAAATCAAGAGCTCTGTTTTAAGTATGTTAAGTTGGAGATGCCAGTAGACATTCAAGTAGCAGTGTTAAGAGGCATTTGGATATATGAGTCTAGAACATGGAGAGAGGTCAGAGTTGGAATCATCAGTGTATATAGCAGATTTTACAGTTATGGGCAGGGTATAAAGCAAAGATAGAAATGGAAAAAAAGTCAAGACCCAAGCCCTGGGGTACTCTGAGCTTGGAAAAAGAGGAGGAGCTAGCAAAGGAGAAAAGAGGACCTGCCTTTTCTTTTTTAATATTATTTTATTTTATATTAGTTTCATAGTTTCTAACTATGACACAATAGTTAGACATTTATATAATTTACAAAGTGATTCCCTTGGAGAGGACCAGCCTTTAAATTAAAAAAAAAAAAAAAATTTTAAGGAGTATGATGTCTCAGAAGCCAAGCCACACGAAGAAAATGTATCAAGGCTCGACTGTGTCAAATGCTACCGAGAACACACATCAGATGAAAACTGAAAACTGGTCATTGGAATCAACAGGGTGTAGGTCATTGGGAACCTTGACAAGAGTGGTTTTGGTGAAAGGGTGAGGACAAAAGCCTAATCGGAGTAGGCTGAGCAGAGAATGGATGGTAAAGAAGTAAAGACAGGGAGTGAGGACTTACATGTCTTTTAAGTGAAATAAAAGGTAGCTAGAGGAAAAACATAATCTAATGTGGATTGTAAAGATGAGAGTTATTCCAGCATGTTTTAATGCTGATAGGAAGTGGAGAGGGAAAAGTTAACGAGGAAAGAAAGGTGTGCGGTATAAGGTATGAGTAGCTCGAGTAGGTCAGAGTAGGTGCAATCCAGAGCACAAGTAGAGGGTTGGCCTCAGTTAAAAGGAGGGACGACATGGGCTTAGATGAAGTTGATAGACGTGTTAGTGGCAAGATGAAAAAACAGTCTCTTCTGATTGCTTCCATTTTCTCGGTGAAATTAGAAAAAATGTCATCAGAAAGGAGCAGAGAGGAAGTATTAGAAGTTAGAGAAAGGAGATGGTGTGAAATGGTTATTTCAGAGACGGAATATTAGAACTGCTGGACAGGACTAAAGATATTCAAGTAAAGATTATGAATATAAATTCAGCCAGTATGTGTTTTTCTTCAGTGAAAGCAGAGTTGACAAAGAATTAGGTTTAACTAGTAGAGACATCTTGCTAAATCAGTCTGATGAAATGAAAGAGAGGAAAAGAAGTTGAGAGTATATAAAAGGAGTGATTATTGCAATGGACAATGGACTCAGTTTGGCTTCAGGAGGGAACTGAGAACTTGAAAATAATTAAAAAGCAGTATAATATATGGTTTGGGGATCCTGATGTGGTTAAATGTTGTTGGAGTAAGGATAATAGAATAAATAAACTATAAATATAGGCAGTGATGGTCAGACAAAAGGATACTTGAAGACATGACTTTGGAAGAGGGGATGGTAAAACTGGTAACATTAGGTAAAACCATCAGAATGGGTTGTTGAAGTAGAATGGAGGAAATGATCCTTGTGGTTGGGGTCAGGAGGTGGAGTGGGGGGTCATTCTGAAAAGCCAGATTGGACAGATTATCTACCTGGGTGATGAGGTCATTACTTCATTATAAGCATATTATGATTATAATAATCCTAAGCATAACATGGAGAGGAAGGGAGTGAGGAACCCAGTAGAGGTCAGGAAGGTGATCAATAACTATAGCTTAGAAATTGACATTTTATAAGTCTGATTTCCTCCAGTTTAGGTTGTGCGTATTTTTCTATCTCTAACTGATATCTTACTTTTACCTGAGTCCAGATATCGGTCTAGGTATCGGTAATTTATTAAAAACAAGTCCAAAGTGCCTGAATAAGTAATAGTTGGTTTCATGTCCCTACACCAGACACTTTGGCCTGCTACAGCATGTCTCCTTCTAAGAGAGACCACCTATCTACAGTCTCTTCTGCCAGTGTTGGTACAAGGTATGCCCCTTCCCTCTCCGTCACATCCTTTGATATAGACAAATGAAATTTTCTGCCTATTTTCTGAGAACGTGGCATCAAGTGGCAGCCTCCTTCCCCTCTCCCCAACCATGCTGCTGCTCCTGTGCCTTCCTATGTAAAATTCTAGAGACTCCGCTGCCAGGGGTCTAAGTGGTCTTTTTTCAGACCAGGGTTACCCATTCCCAGTCAAAACTGGCTAGACCAGAGTTAAGCAACTGAACCAAGGGTAAGAAGTAAGAAGTGAGGGGAGAATTTACCAGTGGGTGGTGGTCCAGAAGAAGCTGCTTGGACTGAAGCTGAGACACATTAGTGAATGAGGTTCCACAAATTCCTGCTGCTCAAGTCCACCTTCTAGTACCAGCCTCCACAAAGCTCCACACTGTTCATGCTTCCTGTTCTTGAATTTCCAGGAGATTCTTCCTTTCTTACAGTAAACTTTCTTTTCATTGAGCTAGCTTGAGTGGGTCTTTATTCCTCACAACCACAAAAGTTTAATTCAAATAGTACCAGTGTGTGAAGGAAGGAGAATATTGCTCTCCTGTAAACTGTCTCATGGGGATGTTCATGAGTGCCCTCAAACAACAGGCAGCCCGTGGGAAAGCCTTGAGTGGGAATATGGTGGGAAAGGTGCATTCGCTGTTTGACACACACACACACACACACACACACACAGACATCATGGTCTGCATTGTGAACTCTATCCTTGAGATGTCATAGTTTTATAAAATAAGTTATATTTTTAAGGAATTATAGAAATCATTATTAGTGACACACACACGCGCACGCTCTCGCTCGCGCGCTCTCTCTCTCTCTCTCTCTCTCTCTATTAGTCAGTGAATCCACAGCCTTTAAGTTTTACTAAGACACAAAGCCCATGGGAACTTTCCACGTTCACAATAATGTATTACTGGCTACAGAGATATGTTTCTAAATAAGAAAAAAATAAAATTAAAACGAACAACCAGTTTCAAATCTTACTAATCATGTTCTCTCATACAACTCACATTTCTGAATCTCAGATATCTCATCATTAAAAAGTGAGTAGTAATAACTTCCTCTTAGGGTTTTATTAATATTTAAATGAAAGAAACTATATTAACATTTAGCATCATGGTCCAACGCATAGTAAGTATTCAAGAGATATCAGTTCCCATCTTTTGCTTTGAATATCTTTACTTCCCTCACAATTAATAAATCTATCCATTATTAAAAAGCATTCACTATCTACTATGTGATTCTCCATCATTTTAAAAGCACAGGGTATGGAAGAAATAAAAGACATAATAGACTCCACTTTTCAGAACTTACAATTGAGTTAGGATGCCAAAATACATCACAGAAAATAGCATTTTAAAACCCCAATATATTCGTATAATAAACTTTAGGGGTTTATGTATTTATAATGGGTATCTTTCAATTAAAAAAATTTACTGATCTCACCTCTTTAACAAATCCGTTTTCATTTATCCATGTTCCCTTCTCGTTTTAATCTAAATATACAGTTTTATAATTTTATATTCTGCTTTTATTGCTTACCATTATACAAAAATTTTTATCAATGCATAATCTTCGAAGTCATCATTTAATTATAAATTTTTACCAATTAATATAAGTACAATGTACTATGTATGTATATTATAGTTTAACTACTTATACTTCTATCGTTAGACATTGAAGGTGTTTTTTCCTTTATCAAAATGCTACAACTAATTTTAGTGCATGGATCACCTGTAGTATTTTTTTAATTTCACATTTTTACTACTTTTTCCTAGAACCTATATCCCAAGTGATAAAATATTAAAATATAAAGCTTATTCTTAGAAATATTGATTACTTATGATCTCTTTAATATACCTTTTATGAACAGAACCAGATTTTCTGTTGATGACTTTATTATTTATCTGACTCTATTCAATTGCTTCCTGTGGCAAAAGTTTATTTTTTTGTACCGTCAGATCTATAGAAGTTTAGCGACAAGAGAGATTGGCAATAGGATCAGACAACAGGAAAGGCTCATGATGGAGACGGGATTTGACCCAGGATTTGGAGACAGAGTAGGATAGCGAAGAACCTCAGAGAAAAGGGACATTACAGATAAGGAAAAGAGCTGAGAGAAAAAACTGAGGCATGATGACTGAGCAGTATGACCGGCAGGGCAGTTTCCCTGACGGCAGTAAATGCATTGCTGGGGAAGAGCTGCAGCAAGCCTGAATGAGAAGAGCTCTGTCATGTAAGGACCTGAAAACTGGACATAAAAACTGAGACTACCCCAATTGATATTAACTCAGAGTCAGTCATCAAGTCAGATGAAACATTTAATGGACTTTTCGATAAGTCTTTTCTCGGATGATATCAGATACCCAAATCCACCTGGCAGGATGAAGACAGACCTCTTACTCCTTTCCACAGAGAATACTTAGCAAACAGCAGGTGGTGAGAGGCATAACAGAAATGGCCAGTGAAATGGCCACTGACACTGGCCAGGACAGGTAACAGAGATGTTCTAACTCCAGTTATAAGGGCTATAACTCCAGCGACCAGTGCTCAAATTTGATGCCAAATAGGATAAATCTATATCCACGTGTCAAACTCAGCATGTCACCTGACCAAATCTAGTCAGAGGTAAGGTGCAGCACGTATTTCTTTGGTCGATCACAGTATAATGTACTGGATCCAGATGAACTTTCTTTGCACAGTATTTATTATTCTAATAAACCAAATGGAATATTTAGAGATGACTGAAGCAATCTGATTGGCAAACTTACAGGGCATTAATTCTTCCAAGGTGACTGATGCATAAAAAGTGAAACTATAGCACTCATGTAAACAATCCATCTGCCTCATTTCCCTCCCCCAGGCACCTCTAATTTTCAGCTTACGTTAGCTGTAAGACGAGCTAATGTTTTTAGTGTAGAAAAATGGCATTATCCCAGACATAAAACTTACTTTAAGAAAAAGAAGAAAAATTCTATAGCCATACAGATTGTATCAACAGGCATCCATGACCGATGACTAAGATGAATCACTATTACATTTTGGCAGATAGGCGAGACCATGGCACAAGCATCTCAGAAACTAAATACTAACTTATTCCAGGCATCAAAAGTTCCACTTTAGGTGAGCAAATTGTGTGATAACTTTTGCCCATAAATATACTTTTGAATTAATCCCAAAGAAATGACTGCAAATAACAATACTAATTATCTTGTTCTTTCGAAACAAGTCCCTTTCTGTGGGTACTTTAAAAATGAGACTAAATGATCGTCTTATGAGGCAAATACCTTATAAAAGGAGTTGGATATGTCAGATATGAAAGCAGGACTTGGAACTAAGGGGCCAGAACCAAGGTGCACAATCTTTTCCTGGAGCCAGATAAACAAAGCAGGCAGGTGCCCTCGAAGGTCAATTCTTAATTATCTCCAGGTAATTACCTTACACTTATCTTTGCCAAATCTTGCTTTCAACTTCTTGTTGATATTATTAACTCTTCTTATCAACCCTTTATCCCTGTCCTTGAATTAATTCTTAGACCTGAAAGAGGAAACTTCAAAAATATAGTTGAAACACAAATTCCTTAAGATATCATTTTTAGAGAGTAGCAAGAGAGGAAAAGGAAGAAAAAGAAAGGCGGGGGCGGGGGTGCGGGGAGAGCAAAATGAAGGAGGAAGAGAATAAAAAAGAAATGAAAAGGAGAGAATATAGGAGAAACAGAGGTGAAAAGGGGGCAGATGAAAGGGGAAGGAGAGGGAAGAGAAGAGAACAAGCAGTTCTATTTAGGATGACAAAGAGAATTATTCCAGAAGTAAAAGAATCAAGGCAAGAGAGAGGGATATGTCTACGGCCATGCCACCCTGAACATGTATGATCTTGTCTGATCTTGGAAGCTAAGGAGGGTCGGGCCTGGTTAGTACTTAAATGGGATACCACCTAGGAATACCAGGTGATAGATAGATGCTGGACTGTTTTCTAGTGTTTTCTAGCTCCTCCCAAATCACCTCTTGATTTCTCAGTTCCTAGTGAGCATGCACAAAGCCCAACAGTGCACCGTGCATTCGAATAGACCCTCATTCAAACAGACAGGGGCTCTTCACGTGTTTTATATCATGGATCCCTTTGGCAGTTCGATGAAGTCTATGGATCTCTACCAGAAAATACATAGGATTACAAATGAAAATTTTATAGAAATCTTGTATTCAAAACTTAATAAATGTGCTCCTTGACACATTAAATAGCCAAATCTAGTGGTGGGTCTAATATATCTACTATAATGTCAAAGTAGTGATGAGTGTAAAGAATATTACAAGATATCTGAAACAACTGAAATGTAATATTAAGTATCTGTAGTTTAAAATCACAGGTACTGCTAATACTACTCTGGTTTGTTGTCTACATTCGAAATTGAAGAAAATGCTCAATTTACTTAAAGGTGAGTAAAAACGGAGGCATAATTTTTTTTCATCCGAGTGCATGAATATCCTGAATTTGAGGTTGGGAGAAAGGGAATAGGAATCCCTTGGATAAGAATCTCTTCTCTTATTCTTGTATAAAGAATAAAAACAACTTGAAGAGTAAGTCTCTCTTATTTTATAAACCTTTTAATTTAGGAGCAACATGAAAGTTCACAAAATGCAGACCGAAGGTGCTGAGGAAAGTAACAACTCTGAAGAAATAGAACTAAAGAAACAACAAACATGAAGTGGCACTAATTATAAAGGCTTCTTGGAAAAGGCAAGTCTTTTTCAAATTCCTAAAAAAGTGTTAACATACTGAGGACACGACTAATGGAAAAAATTAAATATGAGTCCCACTTCATATCACACATCAAGGTATGACCCAGATAAAATTAGGATTAAATGTAATTAAAACTATTCAAAACATTAGGAGAAAATAGTGAGCATTTTTCTTCTTTGTTTCAGTGATTGTTGAGATAGAGCAGGATTTATAGCACAGTACTTGAGGCTACACAAATACACTAGTAAAACATAGGGCAATATAATGAAGCCAGGAAGGGTGTGGGCTCACAGGTCAGACTGCCTGGGTTTATGCCACTTCTATCTATATGACTCTCTGTACCTTAATAATCTCATCAGTGAAACAGCGATAACATTACCTACCTCATAGGTTTGCTGTAGAGAGTAAATACACATATATTTATACATATATACATAGAAAACAGTTGACATGGTAGCTAACTGCTAAGAAAAAGGTGTCTATTATTATCATTACAGCTTCTTTTAAGATCTTTTTAAGCCTAAAAGAAATTATAAAGGAAAATACTAATGCATTTGATTACACAAAAATTTAAGACTTTTGTATATTGATGGTTCCATAAACATAATTAAAAGGCAAATGAAAAATTAAGAAAAATAACTGAAACAAATATAAGAGATTAAAGATTAATGGCCTTATTATGTAAATAATTTTTACAAATCAATATAAAAACACACATTAACATTCAATAGAAGAATAAACAAAAGACAAAGACAACTCACAAAATACAACATATAGAAAATTTGTTCAAAAGAAGATTTAAAGATATGAGAAAACACCTAAAGTAAACTGCTAAGTACAAAACACAGGACCAAAACTATGATATCAATTTTGTTAATACACAAATACACTGAAAAAAGCATGGGAGAAAATATAGCAGAATGTTAAAGTTATCTCTGGATAGAGGATTATGAGTAAGTGATTTTTATTTTCTTCTTTATATTTTTCTGCCTTTGTGAAATGGAGAATTTGACTGAATTTACCATAAAGAACATTACCTGTTAACAGAAAGAAGAATATAACATTGTAGCACTGCTTGAAATAGTGAAAAATTAGAAGCCATTTAAATGTCCATCAAAAACAAAAACATACATAATATGCATACATATATTCATTATGACTTCATAAGCAGCTGTTAATAAAGTATTTTTTCTGCAACGTTTTTACATAAAAAAGAAACAAGTTGCAAAACAGTTTATTTAACTATGACCTCATTAAAAAATACTGTGTATTTATTGCCTTAAATTTCTGCATTATTTGGCAAAAGGTGTGTGTGTGTGTGTGTGTGTGTGTGTGTGTGTGTGTGTGAGAGAGAGAGAGAGAGAGAGAGAGAGAGAGAGAGAGAGAGAGGAGAGAGAGAGATATGGAAGGACAAGTAGTGAGGACAAGTAGGAAAATAGATTAAGGCCTGGAAGAGTATGCTGAATTTCCAGAACCTCAGATAAGACCAATTTAAATATAAGTTAAAAAATACATATCCAAGCTAGATTTACATTACTTTAGAAGGCTCCTATTTCTCCACCCTCCATTGATATAATTTCTCAAGACCTACATTTGAGTCTCTACATAGACTATTTCCAAGAAAACCAGAACCTAACCATGCTCTAAAGCTCAAAATTTTCGCAGCTAAAATATAACAAAAAAATTTTTTTAACATTGTATTTTGCTGTTTTCATGTTTTAGCTGCCTGGCTCTCGGTGTACTCAATTCTTGCAGGCTGTAGGATTAAAAGAGGAATTTGAGGTCTTTTTTTGTGGAAGCTGCAAAAGACCCTTTAGAAATAAGGGACTCAAGAAAAAGCCTATTGGTTATGAAAAACACTTCTTTTAAATTCTCAATAAAACCAGTTCCTTCCTGTGCTTACAGGTTATGAAGTCTTCCCCAAATGACAGACAGGTCAATATTCACTTGCATGACTGAGATAATATAGCTGAGTGAGAACTGCATTCACTCATAACAGACACTGGTATTTTTCCTTAACATTAGAAAATGGAGAATTTTTACATAAATATATTAGCATATCATCTTCAAACAACGCATTCTTTTTGAAGGGCTGAGCTGGAAAAGAACAGCAATGAAGTCTGAGAAATTCAGCTGGGCAATGAATGAGCAAAGATGTTGGGCCCAGCGGACACAGAGGCAACTTAAGTTAGTTTGTATACACAGAGAAACAGTTGTGACGCTTGCAGGACACTTCAGAGAGTAGAGCCCAGGATAGGAAAGTCTCTTTTCTTGAAATTATTTCTTTTATTTTGTTTTTCTAAACATGAGAGTCAAATGACTCCTCCTCCACATTCCTTCAAAAGCTTCAACAGGTTTTAAGATATTTACTAGCATTTAAAAGAGAAAAAGACTGAGACCTCTTCCATTCTGTAGCTACACTCCCCTCTAAAAAAAAAACCAACAAAAAACACACATGCTTGGCTCTTTCACCTTATGCTCTTAAGAAGGAATTTTAATGGGATGGAGCTCTTGGAGGTGCACAAACTTAGGAGGGAGGAGCACAATAGTAAATTATACCTTACAAAGGAGTCTGAGCCCACTGGCCACTGCCAGTGATGTTAAGTCCATAAACAAAATCTGTCTTAAAAAAAAAAAAAAAATTCCTCCCTGAAAGGTGCAACAGAAGAAGATGGATCGCTCTTTTTCTGCGGATCTGTCATACAAGAATCGAGGACTTGTCGATGACCCCAAACAGCAGGGCCTTGACAACTAGTCAAAGACAAAGTTGTTTTCTCCAGCATCTCTTTGCTCTGGAAGCATTTTTCTCCTAATTAATATAAGTTATGGGGCTGCACTGGAGAGCTCAACAAACTGACATTCAAGAGCATTGGTTGGCTTTTTTATGCTGAAAACCATGGTAAACTGATATCTATGGCTTGTGTCCACGAGGGTGGAGGTGCCGAACTTCTGGTCACCCTTTGCTAGAAGCCTGTGCTGCACTGGAGCTGAGCTGCCAGCTCTCCTCTGTCACCCTGTTTTACCAACATTCTCTCCTCTGCTGTGAATGCCCCCGACTCCTCTACTCTCCTATTTTCTTGTTGTTAGACTCCAGCCCCTCGGATCACTGGTTCTGAGCTGTCCCTTAGATGTAGGTATAAGGCCCTCAGTGAATTAATACTGATGTCCTAGGTCTACGATTGGGTCTGGGCAACACCCAGAGAATTTGAGGGGAGATTTTGGCTATTTGGGGTATGCTTTTCTCACCTATGGGTAAATAATAAAACCACTACTACTATGTTGCTCATTTTGAAAACACAAATCCTAAGAATTCTTTAATATTTGAAAACATCTAATTAAAGGAACTAAGTTTTGGTTGTTTCCCTTAAAAGTAAACTATTTAGCTCTATATCTTGTACATTACAATGAGAAAATTAAGCTTCCTGACTTAGAAACAAATATAGAAATGAGCCATGACTCATTTTTACCATCGTTCTATTCCAGAAATTTAAAAGCGTGGCCTGCATAGTGAAGATCCACATAAACATGCACACACATTTGCTGTAGTACTGAGAGCAGAAGATATTAATTAATTGGTGAGTGTGAAAATAAAGAACAAACAAATGTTGGGGGTGGTGGGGAAAGGAAGGAGGAATGACAAACGCAACAGCAAAAATATGGTAAATAAATAATTCAGAATGGATGCTAAATACAAACGTAGGAGCAAAGCCAGGCTACAGTTCAGAGACTGAATCTAGAGTTTTGTGCAACACATTTATTCACTAAAGCACTAAAGCAGCTATTAGAGGAAACAATAAAAAGGTCCCCTCCCCCTGGAAATTTGAGCCCTGCTTTGGAATTTTTATGACATTTCATTCTTAACAAACAAGGTCTCACAACCCTGTTCCAGCTTCAAAGAATCACTGTGGTGGTGGCCTGCGATTGATATCCTCGGTCTGATTTCTATGTATTATTTCAGGTATTCTCAAAAATTAGTTCTTTATGAAAGAATAGCAGCGCTGGCATGCAAACAAATAAATAACCCGCTATATCCCTATCCTACGGGCTTACCCTGATTACTGTGACTCGCCTAAGTTACTTGAACAAGGCCCCTTCATGTCATGAGTGTCTTGTCTGCAAAATTAGATATTACCAGTACCCCCACATGCAAACTATAAAGATAGCCTGAGAGTCCCAGTTGGAAAGTAGTAGAGGGTGTGGTGTGAGCATGTGTGTAAAACTGCAGTCCAGTCTGTCTTTGTTCTATGCAACAAGTAGGTTCCTGAAAAGTCAAGGCTTAAATATTTCTTTTTTTTGTTTGTTTCATTTTTGTAAATGGAATTATTTACAATTCACATCAGGAACTTACTATTTAACGAAATCCAATCGTGGTTCCAGTTGCAACGAATGCTTTTGTAATTAAAATAAACTCTTTTTGTTTGATCAACTTTATACATTCAGACTTGGTTTTACTGCAGTTCCTTAATATAGAGTATACTTAAAGTATTATCACTATTCTTACATATGCATTATTTTAATGCTATTCTTTTCTTTTTTCAGCAAAAATCCAAAATATTTCTATACACCAAGTTCATACTCTTCATCACAGCATGGAAGGACAAAACTGGTGCTGCAGCTTTATTTAGCTTTAGTGTGTCCTGTGGCATGTGAGGTATCCAGGGTAGCAGACACTTTGGGAGTGCTGAGACACCAGCGAGTCACTGGGGGCAGGGGGTTAGTGGGGTTGGAAGAGAACTAGAGGTAATGTCCCACAGCCTATGCGGCAGTATTTCTAAAAAGCTAAACCACAATCAGGCTGCTCTTTAAAAACAAAAGCCTGTTCTATATACCTGGGTTAGTGAAGAGCAACGTCTTCAAGCTGACCCGGCTCAGTCACTGCTGCCCTTCTGCCAAAGCAGCTTAAACCACTCAGGGCAAAGGTTCAGGCGCCTTTCCCCCAAACCCTCCATGACCTACTGGCACAAAATGGCAAGAGTGCTAGCACCACTGGGGGCATCTATCCCAACCTGCCATTTCCAAGCAGCTGTCTGCCCTCTGCTACATGAATGCAATGGGGCAGAAAAAATAAAATGCTGGGGAGCTGGGGGGGGGGGGCGGAGAAAGAGGGAAACCTTAAAGACAGTATCTTGGAAGCATATGTTTTAGAATCACTGCAGCCAGTTCCCTGTCAAGAAAATTTGGTCAGGTTGGTTGCTCCCATCTCATGTAGCCACAGATGGTTTTTGCCTCGCTACTCAGGTCCCTGCTCTGAGAGTAGCAAGAAACAAAGGATATCATGCATTCTGGTGTAGTTATTCTGCCACCTAGTGTTATATATGAACGCAAACTAATAACGTCTTTAAAAATGCACACTTTTAGAAAAGTAAAAAGAATCAAGAACAGTGCTAAATTACATTTTTTTTTTTCTTTCTTTCTAAAAAAAAGACATCCTTCACTTACCCTGGTGGCCTGGGGAGGCATCACCAATGATTATAACAGTCCTTGTTTGAAAGAAAAGCCAGAGAGCATAAGTGTAGGACATGACAGAGAAACACGTATAACCGCAAAACCGCATTTTAGTGAATTTTAAAAGGCCTTTAATGAATTTTAAAATGGTCCCTCCATGTAAGGTAAATAGAACTACAATGATCCAAACCAGGAAGTGGGACCACCTGGAACTGAACAGGGACAGTGCAGCCATCACAGTTTCTATCCTGGAGAAGGAAAAAGTAAACAGAGAGAAAACAGGGGTTGCTGTGGAAGGCATTATTTCTGTAGCTCATGCATCAGAGGTATTGAAATGAGTTGTGGGCTTAGAATGAAAGCCGGGATTCTGAGTCCCAATTTGGCAGCTTCCTAACTGCACTGGGTGAGTTAGTTGCTCAGTATCTCTGAGCTTCGATTTGTTTTCTGGAAAACAGCTGAACTTACATCTATTCTTCCTACTTTCACAAAACGTTCCTGAGGATCAATTAAATAACGCATGTGAAGGCATTTGTCAACTATAAAGCACTATGAAGACCATTTCCCCCACTCTATTATTCCCCTCTCTGGTTTATGGCTGTCACTTACATGTATGTGGCCCTCTGTGTAAAGGGCTTGTGTGATAAACTTGTTGTTCTAGAGTGTCAGTGTTCACTCTCAAATAAGTGCTTTTTTGGTTAAAACAAGTATCAAATGAGAAAATGTTCACATATTTCATGCAACGTATAAAAAAACCCCTTACTAGACTAATGAAGAATTTGGATTGTAGTTTAAAATCAGGTTATTCCGAATGTTTCACCTTAAAATTATGTTCCATTGAAAATGGTAAGGCTATCTTGATTAGCTGTTTCTGCTAAAATTGATACATTCATCCCAGTTTTTAAAGTTAGAGAATCTGAACTGAACTTTCCTTCTTGTGGGCAGAACTTACATTGTGATAATAAACCAGACATGGGGAAACAGAGCTTTTCATTTCTGTTCCCACACTAACTAAGCTGTGTAACTGCAGGCAAGTCACTTAACTGCTCTCAATTTCAGTTTCCAAATGTGCAAAAACGTAAGTGGTAAACTTAACAACCGCTCCATCCAGCTCTATGATGAAAAGTTATTCTTCCACATTTGATAGTGAAATTCAAAGAAAATTCAAAGCTCATTGTAGATCAGCTTTAGTGCAACTCTTCAGAAAAGTCCTAAAAGCTATATAAAATTTCAGTCGCAGGACAGAAAGGACAGTCTTAGGGAGAGATGGCCGCTGTAGTTTGGGTGTGTTTGTGTCCTCTATCAGAATCTCTTAAAGCTGGTCAGAAACCACTGTGGGCTAAAAAAACAGGCTGCAAGAAAATGCTTACCCAGCCACCTACCTGGCCTTTCAAAATTCCAGAGAAAGGCTTTACTTTAGCTCTGAAAACACCCTCTGCTCTTTTTAGTAATATTTTTAACAACGCCAAGAAAAGAGTTCTATTTATCCAGATTTCCTCTTCCCTACAAATGTCAACATTACTTGGGAGTACAGCAAAAACAGCCTGGAGTTTTCATGACCAAAGTCACACTGCAGAGGGATCAACCTTGGAACAGGACTGCCAATAAAGGCTACGACTCATGCCTAGAAAAACCTAGTTGTTGATTTCTCTTTCAGAAATCACACCACACTGGGTTTATGAGCTCTTCTTCCCATATGGAAGCTCCTTATTTTAAATGTCCCAGATTCCCTCTCCCTCAGGATGATGCTGGTCCCCAGTCTTGTAAAAATGCTCAGCTTTGCTCAATCTCTCTGGCTGCTATGTTTGTACGCATCCTAGCACATTTGGCCAGAGAGATTTAGTCCTTTCCCCTCCCCCATCTACTGGAACTTCTACCCCCTGTATCAAAAGGATTTTTTCAGGCCTTTCCAATAATCTGCTGGAGGCCATGAAGACAGATCTAATCAGGGTTCTCATCAATCTTTTTTCTGCTGGCCAAACAGAGCCAGGAGGCTAAATGGAAAGGTACTCAATACATACTTCTGTCGAGAGAGTTAAGAGCCCACTGTGTGTTCCTGGGAGCTAACATTTTCCTGGGGAAAGTTCAGGGATTTCACATTTGCCCCAAACTAAAATACACGTGAAACTTTAAGTCTAAATTCCACAGAGCCTTTTAAAAGCCTTGCCTCTCCTTGGCTTACAACAACCCTGAAAGCTTGTCGTATCTCATTCATTTTGGCAGTTTTCCAGAGCAGCTGACAAACTGAAAATAAGCACACTGCTCAATCCCTCCTTCTCTCCCCATACCAGCTCTTCCTGCCCCCTGACAACCACCAGTCCTCACAGACCCAAGAGAGTCAGATATACTCTCAAAATAAGATGTAGGTAAACCCACCTCTGCCTCATTGCTCAGAGTTTATTAATATCGACCTTGAACATTCCTGGTTTGAGATTTCAAATGAAAGTCAACATTAGTTTAAATCAGACCTTGGGGTTAGAGCCCCGTTCAGTATGTGAGAGCAGGAATTCATCCTTTGTGGTTATGTGTCTATGGTCACAAATCTCCTTGGAGACATGCCTACCTCCAGTTTCCAAACTGCCTCTGTATCTCTGTCCTTTTAATAAGCATCAGGAAAAGATAAATGGGATAACTCTGGTTGGACGATTTGAACCAAGTATTTGAGGGAGGCGCCTCCATGCTTGGAATCCTTGTTGGAAAGCCAAGCTGGGAGGATGTAAGAAAGATCACATACTAGCAAATCACACCAATGCTATAAAACCTGAACGATGGGCTCTAAGTAGGAGTCTGGGTTCCCCATGTAAGGCACCACTGACATGTATTATCAATACATTAAGAATCTGACCAACTTAGCTGGAAGTCCACTTTGCTCATAACTTAGCAGCAGCCCCAGCTCCCTAAATCATTGAGGGGAGACAGGCATCCAGTTTGTAAAGTCTTCCAGTAAGAATGCCTTTCATGGAAGTATTAAATCTATAGCCACCCCCACCCTGGCTGGGGATCGTCTAGATAACAATACAAATGGGATTAATATCCCCAAGGACAAGGGCAGGCACTGACTGGCATAGAGAGGATGGAAGAAACAAGGAGGACACAGGTCATGGTCCTGCCTAGGTGTTTTCACCTTGATGTCAATCAATACATTTCAGCTCTTTTGTGTTGGGGCATTCTCTAACTCCTTCCAAGGGAAAGACTATGAGCCTTTCATACCGCCCTCATTCATCTACCCAAATGTTAGGAGATTATTTTCGTTATGAAGTATGCCGATTAATTGCCAAGGCAACACCTGCGCATCCCCTTTTTTTGCTGTGGGAAGCATTCTAGGAAATCCATGTACAAGACTGCCCAGAGATCACCCACCCAGTGGCTTGGAATGCAGTGTGACCAAAGGCATTTCCAGAGAGCTCACAGGACACAATGGCCATGCATGGGTGGATTTGCTGGATGGATTAGACAAACCAACCGCAACCTTTCCATCTATTGTTTAGATTCCTTCCAGTAGATTGGCCTTGTTACCAATACTGATGCCAAGACTAGCAATTGCTTGCAACAAAGAATTGTTGTTAACCCCTACCCCCTGCTTCATTCACCCTAATTATTCTCTAACAATACGATGGCTTCAAAAAGCCTCCAACTGTCCAACAGACACTATGGGCCAGAGAAATAACTGAACACAAGCAGCCTATCAATAAAAGACAATACTGAAGCAGCTTCTGTCTGAGTATTTGCCCCATCTTCTCTGAGACAATGGGAGAGCGAGCTCAGGGAATAAAAAGGAAGTCCTGCTCTACAGATCTTTTGTTTGTCTGCCAATGCTGTATCTGTTCCAAGTTCTTGGGCGTATCCTTTATACAGGAAAATACTCCCAAATACAGGAAAAAGCCTCAGTTTCCTAGGAAATGCAGATTCTATGTTTTTGATGAATTCTTATTGTAGCCAAATCAGACTTCAGCGAGGACTGTGGTCAGGATTTTTTTTCTTCTAAGGTCAAGTACATCCTATATAGCAGAGAGATGTGGGCCACTGAACTAATTCACAGCAACAGTAATAACATAAATAGTTCTTTCTGTAACATTTCAGATGGCACTGACATAGTATTTTTGTTGTTTTTTTCAAACAGGTAACATGGGTAGATAGAGTAACTAAATAGAAAAGTAATAGATTGGAAGCAGGCCATTGTGAAAGGAAACCTGTTTGAGAAATTATAATTAGTATAATAATCCTCTAGGTTTCCAAAAAAGGAGAAAATAAAGTCAGCAGAAAATGAAATGAGAGGAAGCCTCTGTTGATTATGAATCTACATATCATTGGATTGGGATGCATCCATGGTGATGAAATGCCAGCAAAAATAAAAGGTCAGTTGTTTACAACAGTCAATGCTGCCAGTGCCCGTGTTAAGGAGAACAGACAACCCAGTAAGCCAGAGTCTCTAAGATATCCTAGAAAAAAGGGGATTCAGTATGGTCTATTTGAGTCATCAAGTGGTGTGTGTCCATATGTAAATAGAACATGGGACCTGGAATGTGTAGTGTGTCAATTACTATAGAGCAATTGAAGCAATAAAAAACCAAGGTTCCAAACCATGCCCACAGCAGAGCTATAAATAAGTGAACAACGGGAAACTGAATTCCCGAAGGAAAGAAAAGGCTGGATCAAAAAAATGAGCAAGCCCTAGGTATTAGAAAATACAAAATAAAATCGACCATGACAATTTAAAAGTGATGTTACTCAATAATTCCTACATGCTAGATGACTTAACCAAAAAGATAAAACTATTAAAAATATGAAATAATATACAGAAAATTGCTCTTTGCCTAAAGGTTTGCATAATATAAGAAAAAAATCTGAACAATGCTTTACAGAAAAAAAGAAACTTCAGTTTATTGAAACTTGCAAAGGTTAAAAATGTAATCATCCTGAAGATATGTCACTAACTAGAAAACAGGCATGATAACTCTAGGCAAGTTTTTGGTGCAGTTCCAAAAATCATAATACCAAATATAATGACTACCAAAAAAGAAAGAAGGGAAGATTATCATATGTGAATCAAAGCAGTGAGTGATTTGAACGCAACAAGTACTGATTTGCTTTAAAATTTCTGCTATAAATAGTCCCACCTTTTAAATGTAAATTAATTCTAAAAACCACATCTTAAATTAATAAAAATGATAATAATGCATAAGGCACACACTACTTATGCTATTACTGTTAATTGGTAGATTCTAAAACTGTCCATAGGCCCCTTATAAAAAGGACTTGCTGTCCAGCTATGTGAAGTACAGCCGGCAGAGAGCATCCAACATCAGCTCCTTCAGGGTCAGCCCCAGCTTTAGAGGGCCTCCTGGCCCAAGGTCATACCCTTCCAGGAGAGGGTGAGTATAGAGTCCACAGCAAGTTCTAGAGTGAATTTGATTTTCAACTATAATGTTAGTTCTTTATTAGTCTGGCAGGAAGCGGGTGGTGGTATTTTTTATTTTTATTCACTCTAAAACTAACTTGCCGCAGGGCTGGCTGAAACTCTGTTGGGTCTGTAACACAGCTCAGTTACTCCCTTCGCTCAGTCCTGCTCATTCCCCTTCCTTTCTCAGGTGTTGATCTCTGCAACATTCTTGTACCTCAAAGTCCACCTCGCTACCTGTTTTTACAGAACCCAACACGAAACAGCTGCTAAAAATTCCATCCATTCATTTAACATGCAACAAATATTTATTAAGCATCTATGATGTAACACAGCCTATTCCAGATGCTGGGGCTTCAATTCTGGCAGGGGAAAACAGACAATAAATATACAAACAAATATGATCAATTCGAACAGAAATAATGCCCAGAAGAAAATAAAACAGGGTAATTGGGGTAGAGAGTATATGGAGAGGGTGGTAAAGTGGAATGCTACTTTAGCTGGGGAGTTCAGAAAAGTCCCTCGAGTGGATGACTTTCTAACCAAGACTTGAAAGATGAGACATGCCAGCTATATGAAGATAAGAGGTGAGAGCATTCCAGACAGGTATTTGAACTGGTGTACTTACAAGGGTCCTGAGGCAGGAACAAGTCAGGCATGCTGAAGGGAGAGCAGGAAGACCAGGGTGGTTGAAGTCAGAGAAGGTATATAGACAAGATGACATATCTTTGTTACTGGACACTTAGTAATTCAAAAGATAGAACAATGTTTTATTTATCTGATTAAGAGCACAGGTTTTGGAGGCCGACAATCTGAATTCAAATCCTGGCTCTACCACTGACTAGTTGGGTAACCCTGAGCAAGTTACTAACTTCTCTGACCTGTAGCCTACATGATAATATATTCCTCATGAGGTTGTTATGGGTATTCAGTGAGATCATGTGAAAAGTACTTACTTAGCATGGTGCCTAGCACCTAAGAAAGGCTCAGTAAAGTGTAGCTATAATTATTATTTTTAACCCCAGCAATGAGCTGTTTCTAACATTTAGCAGGTACTCAAAAAGTATATGCTGATGAAGTAAGGCAAAACCCTGATTGCACATATACCCGTTTCTTCTGTTTGTACATTAAAGGAAACTATCATATTCAAACTGAAGGGACAAAGATGACAAAGGAGGCTTTATTATTTATTTGTTCAACAAATATTTATTAAGCAGTAATATGCAAGAAAAAGTGGACGTCCTACCTTCCTACCTAGGCTTATAACCTAGAAGGGGAAACAAGATGTGCTAAACAAGATATTTCACAATCTGTGACAAACGGCATCCCAAGTACAGAGTATCTAAGAGTTCAGAGGTTGGAGGTCATCTCCAATCATTCCCTAATTAAAAGAGCAATGGAGGATAATTTGAAGAGTGATGGGATTTTTGAGGATTAAAGAGGAGAAAAGGAATTCATCCTGGACAAACAGGATGGACTAAGCCAGGTATAATGTAAAGAAAGCAAATGCATCTTTAGGGAATGATGATGAGTCCCTGCTGGCTGGAGGACGGGAGTTTATGAGGGGGTGTAGTGAGAGACGCATCTGGAAAAGGCAGTGTGAACCAGCCTGAAAAGACCTTAGATGCCAAGGCATGGGGTGAGAACCAGGGAATCTTCGGAGATAAAGTATGGCCAGGCTGAGATAAACTGATCCCAGACAAAATGAAGAATTCTTGTCAGAGGCCTATGGGGTTGCCTCAAGCAAAGGGAGCCTGGAGCCAGGACAGACACTACCCATCATTTAATCCTGATACTAACTCAGTGAGCATTGTCAGATAGGGAAACTGAGGAAGTATGTGCTCAAGGATACACAGCTCAGAAGTGATGGGGGTGGGGTACAAACTCAGTCAATCTGACTCCAGAAATGATGAAGAGAAAGACATGATTGGGCTGGAGAATCGCATGATATCTTTTAAATGGTAGGGGAAAAACACTTGGGCTGGACTGCCTGGGTTGGGGTTGGGGGAAGGCAAGCAGCAACTACAACTTGTAAAAAGATAAAATCTGAGAACCAAAAAAATGTTAAATTTAAATGTAACCTATATTTATTAGACTTAGCCAAAATGATTAAACGAGGGATTTTTATCATGACATGATTGACAATTTAAAAAGAGCATAAATATATTTTTCTCACAACAAAGAAAGTACAGAGAAAAAAATGTAGAGAGAAAAAGAAAGTTGTCTAATGTGAAGCTGCAACTCTGAATAGCAGCTTTACAAGAGGGAAGAATGTGCAATTTGGGTCTGTCAATGTCCCAGAGCCACATTTTAAAGAGAAAGACAAGAAGATGTCATAGACTAGGCCCAGGTGGGTGTTGGGGGTTAAAGCCGTAACATACAAACAACTACTGGCTAACAAAACACATGATAGACATGCAAAGATGGCAAGTTCACTGGAATTGCTCTTCTCAGCAGACATGTCCTATATGAACTGAGTTGGCCAGCACAGTGGCTGAGGCAAAGCAAATGCTAGTTCCTTTCCTTTTTCTTCTCAGCTTCTTCCTATCAACAAAAGGGTAAGATAACCTTTCTTTCTCTGATAGCTTAAGTTGGAGAAATACAAAATAATTCTATAGATCTTCAGAAAGAAAAAACAAGGCAAGTTTCCACAGGTTAAAGTCCCTGATCTGGCATTACCTAAGAGTGAGTTGGGATGGGTATGGGAATATAGTCTGCTTCCTTGAGAACTAAATGAAGGCAGAGACATGAACAAATATCAGGCCATATAAAAACAAGGGGCCTTTTGTACTCTGGACACTTTATCTTATTCTACTAGCTACTCACCATAAAGAACAAGTTCCTGGGCCAGTTGAAACCTTTAACTTCTTAGAAAAATAATCGTCCTTTATCACCATTTGACCTCCAGGCAACTGATGAGTAAAGCACTTCTAAGGAAAGATTAGGTAAGTATTGATTATATGTGTGTTGTAGAGAAAGTACACTGGACAATCACATGAGCTTTAAGTCATAATGGCCCGAGGGAAAAAGGCTTATGCTACTAGTGAGCGCATGCCATCTTTTTTCTCTCCACTCTCCCTGACCAGACAATCACCAGAAGTTCCTGTTTATTGTCTGGCTTTCCCTGAGGGTGTTAAAGGCTTCCAGATCCTGGGTGAAAGGTGCTGTTTCAAGTCATCCCACTCATTACAGATGAAACAGGCTTGGGCTGTGGCTCTAAATGTACACAATGAGGTCTGTTCTGAGATGAAGGAAACTAAAGATCCGAGGCAGTCTTTATTACTGTAGATATAACACCCAGGGTAATAAGGGTGCCCTATAAAAACCATTGCTGCTGATAAAGAAGGGCTGGGGATTCCTGGACAATTTCAGTGTCACACTTAGCGAAAAGGTCTCTAAGATCCAGATGCCTAAATGGATGTTCTCGTGGTCAAACTGTGGCCTTCTGGGTAGACTACATTAAAAAAAAAAAAAAAAGGAATAGCCCTGGGCCAGAACAATGTGGCTAATGTAGCTTTATCACATTCAACCTAAGACCTTTCATTTTTTAACTTAGATATTGAATCATACTTAGGTTGACCGTATTTTCTCATCTAAAAACCTTGTCAGTAAAGTATATTTCAGGGGACAATGGAAGAGACTATTTGAAATGAGACTGGTGGAACATCTGATAATTATATTAGACTCTGCTAGACAAAGAGACCTCATGGGGTGCTTGTGGCTGGTGGTGAGTACAAAGGAGGCTCCAGAGCCTTAGAACTGGATCACTACCACTGGGCTGGGCTGATGGGTGGAGGAGAGAAAGAAGGAAAGAAGAGAGAGAACAGCAAACAAAAGAAGAGAGTATTGAGTTGAAGAAAACCTATAAAGTCAGGCACTAGAATGGAGTCCTGGGGCTCAATGGGAGAGAAAAAGGGATGTGGAGAACTAAAGCTTCTTGGAGAAAAGTAAAACCTGGGTCTGGAGCAGGACAACTGTTTCCTTCCTTGGAAGGTCAGTGTCTTAGTCTATTTGGTTGCTGTAACAAAGTCCTATCCACTGGGTAGCTTGTAAACTACTGAAATTCCTCACAGTTCTGGAGGCTGGAAAGTCCAAGATCAGGGTGCTAATGTGGTCTGGTGAGAACCCTTTTCCAGGCTGCAGACTACTGTCTTCTCATTGTGCCCTCACATGGCAGAAAGAGCAACAGAGCTCTCTACACTCTCCTTTATAAGGGCACTAATCCCACTCATGAGGGCTCCACAGACCACAGGCCAGGGATATACTGCATTACATGATGTGGTCTGGTTATAAGAGCTGAGACCAAGCTGAGAGCTCCAGGGATGAGTAGAGTTAGCATTATACATGTGCAACATTGTAAAAATTAATAAATTCTATTTTGTAAAAAAAAAAAATTTTTAAATCAAAACCACAATGAAATGACCACTTCACAGCAACGAGGATGGCTACAAGACCGACAATAAAAAGCGTCGGTAAGGATGTGGAGAAACTGGAACCCTCATAAATGTATGAGGGTTATAAATGTATGAAGGTATGGTAGGAGTATAAAATGGTGTAGTTACTTTGGAAAACAATTTGGCAGTTCCTCGAAATGTTAAAACATAGAGTTAACATAAGACCCAACATTTCCACTCCTAGGGATATTCCCAAGAGAAGTGAAATCATGTGTACTTGCAAAAACTTGTATACAAATGTTCATAGCAGCATGATTTATAGTAGCTAAAAAGTAGAGACAACCCAAGCCTATAGAGACAGAAAGTAGATTAGTGGTTGCCTCGAGGTGGGGGAGTTGGTCAGGGGAAGGAATAGGTAGTGACCGCTAGTGAGTACAGGATTTCTTCTGGAGTTAAAAATGTTCTAAAATTCAATAATGACAATAGTTGTACAACACTGAATAAATCAAAAATACTGAATTGTACACTTTAAATGGGTGAATTTTATGGTATGTGACTTATATTTCAATAAAGCTGTTAAAATGTCTTTGAAACATCATGCTAATTTGTAAGTGTTCTAAAGAATTTTGCTAGTAGAGTCTACAAAGAAAAGCCTACAGAGGCAAGGCATGAAACACATGAGTGAGGTGAGTCAAGTGTAATAAAAATAGGGAATTGTGGGACTTTGGCAAATGAGAGGCAGGCCCACTCTGAAGGGAGTGGGAGCTATGCAGCCCTAATCAACGGTCAACCTGCAAGAATGCAGCCCAATGCTACCAGATCTTCTGGTTTTCAAGAGAAGACAGAAATCTGGATTTTTATAGGATATCTCTCAATTTATTAATGCTAACACCGAATTCATATTTTCTTTAAAAACCATTGAGAAAGTTAAGTAAAATACGTCTGTGGGCCAGAGGATCTCATGATTTCCAGCTTGTGACCTTGGATTTGCCTTTGTTTTGCCATTAGTAAAGTTAATTGTATTCAAGGACCTCAGAAGCCTCCGCATATTAAGTAACCTACACAACTTGGAAAATCAACCAGTTGATAAATATTTATCATAACCTTCTTAGGTTTAAGGAACTAGGAGTGAGGGGCAGTGTGAAACAATAGTATAAGTCATGGTGAGTCCATTATCATCACAGATGGAAAGTGTGGCACTTGTGAGGGAGGTGGCTCAAGCACCCTGCACAACTGCATATGGCGTTAAAACCAGGCCCTAAGTTCCACTATATTGCTGGGCCCATCTTGTGATATTTAAAACTGGCACCGGACTGTCTGAATTTGCTTATTTTTCATTGCTTCAGTGAACAGCAGGAGGAAACAGACTCATAGTTTCTCAATGTGCTTATGAGCTTCAAGATGCAGCTCATTCTTCCAGAGTCAGAAGGGAACAGACACTTGAATCCAGGTGCTCTGTAGCCGGGAAGAGATTTAAATCCCTGAGTTGGCTCAAAAGCAGAAATATTTTTTCCAATAATTCTCTTCAGAAGAAATTTCCCAGGACAGGGAGTTTTGAGGCAGATACATCACTGCTCACATAATTGAAATAGCAGGTGAATAAAAGGGGGAGGGGTCAGCTGACTTGATGAAGGGTCATACAGGTGTCCTTGAAAATGAGCAAGTATTGGAGATTTGATTTGTGTGCTTTCTAGAGACATAAGGAACAGGTTGTTACAATTAGTTAAGGGGCTGCACACAAATGACACTCTTTTGTGTGGACATCTGTAAATCTCTGTAGGGCCAGCAGTCATTTGGAATCTAGGTCAGCCAGGGAAAGCTAAGTGAGAACATGTATTTCGGTGTCTCTGAGAAAGACTACTCAACTCCTCCTCAAAGCAGCACACACAGATAACAGCCTAGAAGGGGTCAGTGTCCTACTAGCCTTTGACAGAGGCTTCTGATCTCATTAAAAAATTTATTAGTCATGTGCAGGAAAATAACAGAAACCAAAGTGTGTTCTGCCATAGAAACAACAAATATGGTTGCGAAACACCCAGTTATGGATTCCTTAAACTCTACACAGCATGAATAGATTCCTGATCCACAATCTGAACAGAATACACCCTCTAATTTCCTTGGCCCACTTTCTCTTCTGCTCCATTGATCTAACCAGTTTCAAATACTTCAGGTACTTCTCAGCTGATCTTTCTCAACCCATACTGTGACTGCCTACTGGACTTCTCCACCTGAATGTCTCACCCCATGAGCACCTTAATTTCAACTTGTCATGTCACAAAGTGACTTCATCATTCCCCAAGGCCGCCCTGAGTCCCTAACCTGGGCATCATCCAAACAGCAACCTATATCCAACCAGTCATTATAGTCTGCCCATCCAACTTCTAAGATGCATCACAAATCGACCTCTCCCTCACCTTTGCCCCTGCTACTAGCACTTCTGGACTATGTAACAGCTTTCTAACTGGTCCTTTTTTTTTTACTCTTTCTTCTATCCCACACTATCATCGGAATTCTCTTCCTGAAATATAATCAAGTGAAGTTATTCTTTCTTAAAAATCTCCAAAAGCCCCTTTGGTTCTTACAGGATAATGTCTTAGTATGCTATACAAAAGCCATCATAATCTTACCCCAACTTAAGCTATTTAGGCTCCTTTTCTGCTATGACCCCATTTAAAAAAATGTCTTATTCGATCCTAAACATGCTATGTTCTCACACCTCTTTGCATTTATTAACACATACTGTTCCCTCTATTGATGACCTTTGTCAATCTGGAAAATTCCTATATATTCTTGAAGTTTCAACTCAAATGTTTCCTTTGTGGCAATATTTGCTCCTTCTCCTGTGCTTTCCCAAGTATTTTTGCTCATACCAATTGCAAAGCACTAACACAATGTATAACTTCAGGTCTAGGGTGATGTCTTATTCATAACTGTATCTCCAGTGACAAGTATGCTCAGGCGCTTAATTAAAGTCTGTGAACTGAATGAATAAACCAGGAAATTAAATCAAGAGAAGTGATTTTCCATTATCACTTAAAAGTATAATCATGAATCTAAAAATGAACATTTCTTCTAAAATAAACTTCCTGATGAGGAACGTTAGCCAGAGAAAATAATGTAATCACTATATATATACACGTGGCCTTGGCTTAAACAATCAGAACTAAACTCTCAGTCCTGTGAATATTGTCTCTTAGAGAAACCAATTAGGATAGTACCTGATAAATAATAAGCACTGTATCTGTGTATACTATTGTTATTACTGGGGGTTATAATCTGATCTATAGTCCATCTGAAAGATATAAAAATAAGCTGTCATAAGGGAATTTCACTGTCTAAGTAGCCTACAATACCTGACTTTACATTAAGAAATTAAAATATCCACACATACCCAAGTTTCCTAATACACATGAAAACACCCTGCTTCAAACACATGAATGGGCCAATGGCCTTTGGCCATAGATCCACACACCATCATCTGAGAACAGTGTGCATAAATGCTTTTGGCAATATCTTCTGGGTTATTTTATAGACCAACCTCAAGCCAATTTATCTGACTTCCTTGATCTATACATCCATCCAGCACCTATAGCTATTTTCTAGAGGCCTGAATGAGTCAGAAGAAGAAAATGATTAATCAACTTGGAGAGATTTGAAAGCTGGAAGAGAGCCATCCTGTGAGTAAAACCTTAGAGCTGCGGGACTGCAGCCATTGGAAAGTTAGGGGATTTCCATGGTTGAAAACATTTGGCCAGCTTGCTACAGTCCTCTGACCTCACAAGAAAGACAGAACAGACTGAGCTAGGTGATTTACCTCTGACAATATCCTATGTCTGCTGCCTTTGGCTGTTCACTCTGACTTGATAAAACCAAAGTTATTCTCTCTAAGCCTTATGACTTTGGAACTGGCTCAGAAAATTCCCGCTGCTTTTCCTCCCAATGGATGTCATTCCCAGTCTTTGGCTTCACTTTTGTGTAGAGTGAGGCTTGAATTACAAGTGTTATGTATAGCAACTAGCACAGTACTTGGCAAATAGTAGGTGGGTCTGCTCTTTTTAAGGCCAAGTTGGTCTGCCAACGATTTTTGCTATTCTTTTTTTGACAATTGCTAACCTGGCAGCACTGTTTAAAATCACTTTTCCTGCTTAAGATTTGTATCACTTACCACTGTTCCTCATTTCATCTATTCAAACTCTTCCTTTTATCAGAGACTTGATTTCTGAAGTCACATTTTATTAAGATACTACTCTAATAATATCTAGTTTTTATTCCTCATAGAGTACTACAAACACTGCATCTGAGTAGTGTAATTGTGTGTTCCCTGTTTGTTAGTTAACATGTAATGTTTTACTGATGCAAGGAGAGCGTCTCAAATTTCTGATCTATTTGTCTCTACCAGGATGTCTCTCCTTCCATTTTCTTGCCCTTTCACATTACATACACAGCCCTTTTTCTTCTCTTTTATTTAAACACATGAATCACTTGGATTTTATTGCCATTTACTGCCATCTCTTTCCTGGTTCTGCTTTGTGTTCCATCACTGCATCCATGATACATTCTTTGTGTTGTCTGCCATCACTGATGTGTCAGCAGGATATACTAACGCCTGATTGTTAATTGGTCTCTTGTCCGTGTTTCTCTCTTTAATATCATCTATTTTCCTTACATAACTTAGGACTTACATTTCCTTAGGACTTCATCCATTAACTTAATAAAAAAATAAATTTAAGAAAAGCTTTCTGCTCAATTCTTTTCCCTGACGGAAAAACATCCAAGTACCCCTCTATTCAGCAAACTAGTTGCTTGAATATTGTCATACGTCTCAAATATACCTTCAAACATATATACATAAACTTTCACTGACAGAGTTCTTATACATCGATTTGTTTCGCAAGGCGCTTGTTGAGCAATGATAGCTGCTGCTTTTCACTGCATTGGCATGAAGAGAGGGCCCTGAGGATTTTGCCTTTTGGCCCACAGGTCAGTAAACACATTGGGGATTAACCGTGAAGAGATAAGCTTGAGAGCAGGGAACCAGAATGTCGATTTGGAGGAGGAAAAGGAAGGGAGTTTCAGGAAAAGGAGCAGACGTTATAAACTGTAAGACCAAATAAGGAAAAGAAAGGGAGAGATGCAATAGGGTTAGAGAAAAGAAGATTTAGAGATAAAAACACAAGATCAGAGGGAGGAAAGTGGAGTGGTTAAGGAAAAGGAAGAAATCAGGGAGAGAGGCAGAGAGAAGAAAAAGGTGGCGTGCAGCTGGCCATCCACTTGAAAAAGAAAACACGAAGGAAAATATTTAGGAATAAGTAAATACAGATGAGAAAACATTCCAGATCAATGTGTCATCCTCATTTTAAAATCCCCTTTGTTATTTTAATCTACTATCCACAATATGGCTTCTTGTTATAAATCCCTCAGCCTATAGAAGCAGAAATATGTCTTGCTGATTCGTTTGAAGTCAGTCATTCTCATCAAAGCCTCAAATCCTGTCACTATACAACTCAAAAGTGAGAAAGTAACTCACTGGGATGTTCTGACAGTTTAACTCTAAAGACTTGCCTTAATTTTGGTCTTCCATGTGATGATGATGATGATGATTTTTATCACATTAAAAAAATTTTCAAAATTCGTTTTGCTCCAGGCAACTACAAGGACCATGCCTCTTGCTAACTGCTGATTTAAATTCTAAAAGTGCACTGGAGACAAAAGGATATGAAATTCAAAGCCAAGCAAGCACTCCTAAGCTGGGTATCTTTATGGCAACTACTAGGAAACAGAAATCCCTGAATAGCTATCCATTTCCTTGGCTTTAAGGCTGAATCAATACCTACCCTGTAGACTCCTGTGGAACTGGTATATAGTCGACATCTGTTGTCTTTGGACCTCCTGTTATTTGTAAGAGCACCCTGGTTTGGGGAACTATCCTGACCTTCATTGTGGGCAGTGTTGGTGGGACTGTCATTCAAAGTGCAGGGTCTTCCTCTAGCCAAGGGGTAGGCTTATAATCCACGCTAGCCAATCAGAATCTCTTCTGGAAACCTGAATAATTAGCTGAACAATAATGGTCAGAAAACGTCTGGAATGGATTCATCCCAGAAGCAGTACTATGGCGTGACTATCTATTCGTTTCCAGTTTCTGTATTCCTAGAGCGGCTGTGCTCTGGAAATGTTTGCTCTACTTTTCCTTCAGCTCAAAGACCGACTCCATAGCCATTCAAAAACTGCTTTGCTTTCTTTTAAGTTATCCAGAGTTCATTTCTGTTGCTTGTAATCAAAAATCCTCAACCAAATACGATTCATATTATGTTGAATCAAAAAATCATCTGTATAAGACTACCCTATAATTTTGTAACCTCTCAACTAGCTACAGGCCTGTTCTCTATCACCTTCTTAGCCCTGGATACACAGTTGAAAAAGTTTAACTGATTCTGAAGAGCAGGGGCAGAATGTAGTGACATACTACAAAGGATCTGAGTTGCTCTGACATAGTCGAAGTTGAAATTTTAATATGAGATGAGGACGTCGTAGCTTGGCTTATAATGGCATTAGAAACTGTTCACAACCATTTTGTCAAATCCTAAGCCATTAATTGAAAGATGAGGCAACATAGAGAGCTAGGTAGGATACAAAGATACAACTGATCTACAACACAGCCCTGATCCTGGCCCCTAACTGAAGCCTCGTCTAACCAAAAAGACATGGCGTGCCCCACACTGACACTGGCATATTTGCTGGAGACAGGGTGACTGACCAACTGAAGAGGGATCACTGTCCAGCAAATGCCAAGGGTCTTGCAGGAATGTAGCTGAGCCTAGGACTGGAGATGGAAGCCTTGTTACTCCCAACATCCTGGAGACTGTTTTATTCTGAAAATGGCTATAAGCAGATTAATCCAGATTTAATGCAGAGGTCTACTCCATGGGGTCATTTCTTTCTCATCCTGCTACAGATGACACCTTATAAGCAGCATTTCTGTCACAGTGAAATGAGGAAGCCAGAGGCATCTTATATAATGTCACGTGCTTACCTACTGAAAACTACACTGAAAACTGTCCAGAAGTTTCATCACCTTGGTTCTTATCACATACTATTCTAAAATGCAATGTGTTCTTTATCTTATCCACAAAGGCCCCTCCAGGAAAGAGTTTTATAGGAAACCCTAACTGCTGAGAAGTCCAACCACAAGAACACAACTAGGTTCTCCAGCTCCTGGCTGTTACAACACGTTAGCTTGACCAGCATGACAACTCTAAGTCAGTATTCGAGATTTAAATACATACAGCTTAATATAAGAGAAAATAATTACTTCTCTGCTGTCTACAGACATTTACTTACAAATGAACTTTGAAAAAGACAAAGTTATGTCTCAGAATGGGCCAGTCAGCTTTGCCCATCAGCAAAAGCCATTAGCTATATGCATGAATACTATCTTTTTGGGCTTTAGAACAAGCAGACTTTTGTAACCTATCTGTAAGTTAAAAACTTCTGTAGTATTTTTAGAGAACATTAGGTTTTCTCTCCAAATCTGCTGATTTCTAGGATTCCAGATAGCTCACTGAGAAAATCATACTTTATTCCCACATTCACAGCCTATAGAAAGCTATGAAAGCTCAGACCCGGAAGGGTACCTAGCAGTCACCTAAATTAAATTCCACCATTCTGCAAAGGTCAAACTGCATGTAAGAGTAAACTCAGAAATAGTTACCACGACTCCCCCTCACCCCAATCCCAAAAGAATTTACTTGACATAAGTCACACAGCCAGTCAGTGGCCAGCCCAAATCTAGTGCACCAATCATCTGACCTGAGTTCAGAGCTTGTTTCACTACATCATGTGTTTTAAAACAAAGCTATGAAATTCTCATTCATTCATTTACTCCATTCAACAGTTTATGAAACACATTTGATATGCCAGAAGCTGTTATAAGTAAGCATAAATGATGAATAGAATTAAGTTCCTTTTAAAAAAAATCAAAGTTGGTTTCTAAACGTGATTCCTCTCAACATTTTAATACATTTTCACTGTGGAAAACGCAAGAGAATTGAAACAAAAAAATGAAATAATGTGCAATCCTAGTAACAATAATGATTCAACATCAACTAAGCAGTATGTGAATTCTTTGCCAGCAATAAGGAACATTTTCACTAAGCTAATAGGTAAAAGCCTAGAAACTTCCTACTAAGGCCAAGAAACCATTATAATCTCTATGCCTGGCCAAGAGATAAGACCTCCAGTCTTGCTTACGATGGCAAAAAGGTGAAAAATATCATTGGCTTTGAAGCTAGAGACCTTGAACAAGTTATTTATCCACCCTTACTCTAAATTTTTCATTTCTAAAATTGGAATAAAATTAAAAATAATAATAATACAAGAAATAAAATAAAATAAAATTGGAATGAAGCCATTCACTCTAATTGGTTATTGTGAAAATCAGGTATAATGTATGCAAATCATTTAGCTCAGTGCTGGCACAGAATAGGCCTTCGATACCTAATATCTATCATTATTATCACTAATAATAATAATTAATGGCATAATATGACCTGTAGAACAATTTTATATGAATGAAACTAAATACATGAATGGCCAGGAGACATGTTTCAAAACCTTTACAAAGACATGTCTACCACACTTAAAGGAAAGTTTTCTCCACCTAAAGATTAGAGCAGGGATTTGAACTTAGGTTGGTCTGATTATAGATGGTGAATGCATGACTACTCTGTACACTGTCTCCAAGCAGAAATACACTAGTAGACTAACCCTCAGGAGGAAAGCACGATTTAACTGAGAGGACTTAGAAGGGGTCTGGTCTCCTCAGAACTAGGCTGACAAGACTGTTGCTGAGGAGGTGGGAGTAGTGTTGTTGTCTTAAAAATCAAAATTGCTAAAGCTTACGGAGGGCTAACACCTATTATTGCTTTCCTAGCAATAATCGTATATTCTTTTGTATCATTTCATTTAATTCTTACAAAAACCATCTGAGGTAGATACCAGTATTATCCTCATTTCACAGAAGGCTTAGGTAACTATCTAAGGTCAACAGTTGGCTAGTGGCAGAGTAGGGGATTAAACTCAGGAGTCTTCAGACTAAATAACTGCTTCAGTCCTAGGGCTCCAGAACCTGGTCTTGGGAGCTGAAAAAAGTTCCATCCTACGTCTCAGCCATGCTGAGATCCATAACAGAAGATATGGGAGGAGAAAACGGGAAGGAATTGTCTGAAAAAAGGCAGGAGTGCCCTACTGTCTTCTTAGGCAAAGCCAGAAGCCTTAGAGGATGTGTATCTCTACCTCTTATTATCCTGCTTCTGACCACAGACTTGGGACAAGGAGGCATTATTGTACCATTAGCCTCTTTCACTTTCTGCAATACTTTTTCTTTGAATCGAAGAGACTTGAAGGCTCCATCAAAGTTCCATTCTATATGATCAGTACCTAGCACAGTTCTCAACATATTAACAAGGCACAATAAACATTTCTGAAATGAAGAAAAGGAAGTGAAGGTTAAAAACAACTAGAAAGGACTCTCGAATACCTTATCAGAGCATGATTACCAGAGGCCTAACTACTTGCCTGGGAATTAGGAGATTTGGGTTCTACCTAGCTCTGAAACCAGTTGTATAAAAACTGGCACGTCTCTTACTCTCTCTGGCCCTCAGTTAGCTCATATGTAAAATGGGTTGGATAAAACAATCTATAAGTGAGATAATATATAAAGGTGTCTTGCTCAATGGCTGGCCCAGAAGAGCCTTTTAACCTATGTTTACTGAATGTGATGCTTTCCAGCTTTTAAACTCCATTATCATTTAGCTTGGCTCCCATGTTTTACAGATGAAACAATTAAAGCACAGAGAAATTATGTGACAAGTACAAGATCATCCAAGCAATCACGGTACACCTAAGACAACAATCCATCCCCCCCGCCCCCCCAACTCTTAGCCTGATATCCTTTCTTCTAAATCACACTGTGTCCTGCCTTGATTTGTGTACTTGCTTCTCTCCTGCTATCCATGAATAAGCTTTTAAAAATAATAAAGCCACATGACTGATGGGATTCCAAGAAGCCATCAAATGCATGCCATTTTTTGCTTTGAGCAAGATTCATCTTAAAACACCTAAAGAGAATAGAATATATATATTTTAATCTTTAGAGATGGAAATTTTACCATATTCCTCAGTACTCTACTCCAGTTTTGCTTGTTAGTAGATATTTCCTTATGTCTATCCCAAATCTTTCATACTGCAGTTTAAGTCTCTTGTGTTATCCTCAGGTGAGCTGGAAAATACAGGTCACTGTGTTCTTTCTGCTAAGAGTCGTTATGTACACTAAAATTGCTATTAAATTGCCCTTTATCCTCCTTTTTTTCCAAGCTGACTAATCTCAGTTTCTTTAACTTCCTTCATAGTTCTTCTTTCCCAATCTTTTAATCACCTTTGTGGCTGAACTCTCAGCTACCTCTAGACTCAACTCCTGCCTATTAATTACAAATCACAGAACTGGGCACAATTTCCAAATATGATTCTGAATGTTGACTAGCAAGCCGATTGTGTCATGGTTCCCTAAAATAGTATTCCAAGATTACGCTTTGGTTTGTAAAACTATAGGCCACCCAAATTTAGGCCAAAAGTAGATTATCTGTAGCTTCTCCATAGTAAACAAACTTGAACTGGCTATCTCCCAACTCCTAGCCTGCTTCTAACTACTTCTCCTCCAGGCAGTCAGGGAGAACTAACTTTAATAAGAACCCAGGTAAAACATAAGAAAGAAAATTAGCTCAACGAGAATCCTAAAATGAGTATCAATATAAATATAAGGTCTGGGTTTTGTATACCACTGTTTCTACATTAGTGTAGATAATTCAGTGGTATCTAAGAAGTAACGAGCTGCTGAAGTACAATTTCCTTATCATGTATTGTTCCTATGGTGTTTTCTGTTTCTTTGTATAATTTTTCTAAATTTAAAGTATCTTAGAAAAAATTTTTCTAAATTGCACAATAGTATGTCTAAATTGTTTTTCTTTTCCCAAACATACTTTTCTCCTATTTTTTCTATATGTGCTGTTGAGGGTTGAAAAGAAAATTTTTTAAGATGTCTTTTGTTGTTTACATACAAATTTAAGATCATGGTGGTATGAAATTAGCAACCTCCTGAGCCATTTATTAACATCAACTTAGTGAATATTTATCGGATACCTATTATGCACATACTAGGTACTTAGAGAGTGGGACAGAATTTGAACAAACCATATACAAACCTGAAAGGCTTTCCAGAAAAGATGACATTTAAGTTGGACACTGAGAAATGAGTAGGATTTTTGACAAACACTCAAGCTGAAAAAACATATGCCAAGCAGAACTAACGATGAGCAAAAAGGAAGGCAGAGCAGTATCACTTCTACAGCTAATGAGACATTGGCCAAAGAAATTGACTGGGACAGAACAAAACTGGGTTCTGGAAAGATGCTATTTTTACAATTATTTTTCCAACTAAAAGCTGTTCTTGAGAAGTCGTCCAAGTATTGTTAAGAGTCATGCCACTTCAGTGCATTCTCAGGACAAGAAAACTAACACCACAGGCTTCGTGCAAGACGGAGACTGTAGAAAAGCAGGCAGCTTAAAAGGCCAGGCAATCCAGGGAAACAAAATTATTTGCTTTTTATGGTTTAAATTATTTCACTCACTATGATTTCACAATTTGTCTTCATTCCATACCAAGATTATTTGGTCCCACTTGGCAAACATGGGACTTCTTTGTCTGTGCACGTATGTTTCTCAACAAGAAGAACAACAACAACAAAATGTGGCTGAGGTTGATTTGCAATTTTTCACTGTGGCTTTGAATCATGGATGATATCAGCACAGCTACAGAAATTGGGTTTGTCAGTTAAGCCTCCCTCCCTGCTGGTTAAGCAGCAGAGCATGAAACATAAACCATAAAAAAAACAATGGCAGGACTTGGGGGTTATTTATTGTTGTTCTCCAAATACATCTTAGTGACAGAATGGAAAATAGTCAACTGGGAATCCAAACTATATTCTCATCAAGGCCAAGATAATTTCTTAGGGTACGATTTTCTTTTCTTTCTTTTTTGTTTTGTTTTATTTTGTTCCGTTTGTTTGTTTGTTTTTAATTTTTGAAAATTTATTAACAAAGGAGAAGGAAAATAGTTGAGAAATGTCTGAGAATGGTTTGGTAGAATAGAGTATGCAGCTTAACTTGCCAGAAGGAATTTCGGGTTTATCGGGGCAGAATTCTCCATCCACATCCCCTTTACAATTACACACGCCTCTATGTCCGTGCTATATAAGAATCCTGCCAATAAACTGAGGGAGTTAAAGAGCTGGACAGGAGTTGCTGAACTTAGAGGGCTTGTGTGAATCGTACATGTATGTGCTCACAGGCACACACATGTGTTTGTAAATATGAGTCCTTCCAATAGAAAATGAGAAACTATATGAAAAAAATGCCTATTCATTAGACATCTATTAAAAACATGCATATTCTGGATCATCCTTGGGCTAGACAGGGATAACAAGTAATGAGAAAGAAACCCTGTCTTGGAACGGATCCTGAACCAGAAGGAGGAAGAGGAATGTAAACATATTTGATTGGATGTGGGTGTAAGGGAGAGGGAGAGTTCCTATGCCCCCAAATTCTGATTTAGGCAACTCTGGAGATAAGGATTTTCCCACTATTCAAAACAGGAGAAGTGTGAAAGATGGTCATTTTGAAAAGAAAGACTAATAGTTCACACTTGAGCATTCTGAGTTGCAGGTAGCTATACAATATTTGGTAGATTTCCAGCAAACATTTGGATACATGGGCTTGGAGTTTAGAAGAGAAGTATGGGCTAGAGGCAGAGATCAGAGCCTGGTCAGGGTATATGTGGATTCCATAGACAGTGAGAAGAAAACCAAGGATGGTATCTAGAATGATGTATTAGACAGCAATTCAATAAACACCTTTACAGTAAATATTCTGTGTAGTTATTCCATGAGGTATACTCAGGCATCAAGAAGTAAAGTAAATACTCATGAGTATTTCAAACATTTCTTTCTTGCTATCAGTGGTACTTCCCCTACCCTCATCCCCAAAATATAAAGTAACATAAGAACATATTATTTTCTCCTTTCTATACCTTCTCAGTATATTTTCCTGAGTTTATTTTTGTTGTTGTTGACGAATTTCCTTGAGGTCAGGGGCCACTACACCACTTCCTTCTTTTTTAAATTCTCTAGACACTACATGAGAATAATAATTATCACTTTTGGAGCACATGACATGTACCAGGCATTATTCGTAAGTGCTTTATAGAAGTTATTTCATATAAACAACACAACGACCCTACAGGGTTGGTATTACTACTTCATTTCATAGATGCAACAATTAGGATACAAATACTGGCAAACGGTATAGCCAAGACAACCAAATTTGTCTCCTCTTCACTGGAAATAAACCCATGCTCTTAAAAATGTCCTCATGCTATGTCTACTCCTAATGAAGAGGGAACGAATAATCACTGTCAGTGACAAAAGAGATATTTTATAATAGCTGAGGATCTGCCATCAAATATCCTCACCCACCCCTACCTACTCCTGGGACTACCTTAGGCAACTAGTTAGCATGCTTTGAGAAGAACTCTTCTCTAAGACTACTTAGTGAATGTCCAAACTTGAAGAATGAAAACTTGATGAATGAAAGGGGGTCACTGTATCAATTACCATTACATAATGAACATCTGTTTAAAAACCAGAACAAGTAATGTTCTGTGCAGGTTTGCAGGTTGGTCTTGGGTCTTTTTCAGTTTGTAAATAATACCATGCTGGGCAGTAAAATTAGGGATTCAAAGGAATCTTATTAAATTGAAGAATAAAGAAGTAAAAAGCTAAATATGATTCAAAACCTCAAATTTGAGAGTATCCCTGGGGGTGGGGGGGGGGGGGGGGGGGAAAAAGAGAAAATTATTTGGCATTAATGTAACTCTGAGTTTAACAATTAAATCAAGTAAGAATAAACAAAATACGATGTGTCCATATAATGAAATATTATTCGGCCATAAAAAGGAATAAAGTTCAGTCATAAAAAAGAAATAGTTCCATTTGTTTGAAATGGCCAGAATTTGCAAATCCATAGACGCAGAAAGTAGATTAAAGGTTGCAAGCAACTGGAGAGAGAGCGAATGGGGAGTGACTGCTAAAGGGCACTGGGATTTCTTTTGGTGTGTGTGGGGTGGGGGGTGTGTGACAAAAATGTTCTAGAATTGGACAGTAGCAATGGCTGTTCAATCCAGTAAATATACTAAAAAAACACCGAATTGTTCACTTTAAATGAATGAATTTTATGGCATGTGAATTATAGCTCAATTAAAAATTATAAGTTAAAATATCAAGCAAGACAATGAGCTTTATAAGGAGTACTTAGCAATCCCAAAACAATCCTCTTTTATTAAAGAACTGGTCAGCCCTATGAACTACAGCATCAAGTTTTGGGATCCAGATGGTTTACAGAACAGCCATAAAGATGATTAGACTTGGAAAATAAGACTTCTGTGGACTACTAAAGAGATGGGGATGAGTCTTTCTAAAAATCCAAAGTTAGAGGGGGTGATTAAATAACAGTTTCTTCTAGTATATAAGGATTCTTAAGCAGAGAATAGTAACCAGTTCCTTTCTATCTCCTCTGAAGAGAGAGCAGAAAGAAGGGGGCTCAAAAGATAATATAAGAAATTTAGGACAGACACAAGAAAGAGTACACTTACAGAGAGAGTTTAACAAAGGGCAATGTTACTAAAGGAGGCTGTGGACTCTCCACCACCTCTGAAGATCTCTTAAAATAAGGCAGAGGCTTTGGGATTTTTCAAGAATGTTTTCAAAGCCACATTTGGGAATTTGTCATTATGGTATTCTAGAGGATCCCCTTTTTATTTTAAGGAACCTAAGTGGGATAAAGAGAAAAACATGATGATGTCCAACTAGGTTTATGTTAAAGTAAATTTCTTCAGAATAATTACAATTTCCTACTGTTTTCCTTCATAAAGTATCCTCATGGGAGAAAAAAAACATTATCAGGTTCTCCTGCTCCAAATGAACTTAGTAGAAGCTTTGATATACAAGGTTCAGGTGCTCTGTCAACAGCATTCCCATTCTGGGAGTTTCAGCTACTTAGAAGTTCTCTTTCTCTTTATCAATCTTTTGAGAATTTTGTAGCCTTTCCTTAATTCTGAAAGTATCTCTGCTGTCAGCCTTACATCCACCAGCCCATCAGCCTGTAAGAATCTGCCCATTGCCCTGTCGCCAGATCCTGTGCTTTCCTAAATCACGACTGCTCCCCTGTCACTATCCAGATAACTTCTATTTTTGAATGCGTAGTCTACCATGTCTAGTAGAGCCTGGTTGGAATATTTTGCCTTGACAATATATGTACATTCTGCCATCAAACACATCATATCTTAATACTGAAAATTCTACAAATTCAAGCTTTTGGATCATGACATAAAATAAACCATGTTAGCTGCCTACTTTTTCAACAGAATTTTCTGATATAATTAGGGCAATTTGTCACAGTTTTTAACTATGTGTTTTTCATCTCTAAAGAAAAACTAATATACTTATGTCCTAATTATATATTTGAAACTTCTATCTCTTGATTAAGCAGAGAAAGTCGATGTTAATGCCACAACGATAGCACTCACATTCAGGTAACAGCAAATTTAAGTCATCACGGACAAATTGCATGTTTTTCAACAAGCACATATTTCTCCAGTGCCCATCCTCAGAGGATCACAAATATTACTGACAGCGCATAAACTGTCATGAAATATGCTGCCAGTGATACTTAACAAAAAGTATACATCTCACCTTACTGAAGCCAGAATGAAAGCTGGACCAGAAATGAATCCAGCAACATTACAATCTTTTTCCTAACCCCTAGTACTAACTTGGAAGTGAGATGGGGGCGGGGAGACAACATCAAATAATCTTTACAAGTTAGAACAAAACAGGTCTTAAAATTGTTTTTGGCTCCCTTGCCCCTGGGTCAGCTTCTGAAACAGAAGTCAAGCTGTGACTTATAGGCTTATATTAATTTTCCTTATGCTGCTTAATTTTAGTAGCATAGTTTCCACATACTCTAATTTCTTGTTTTCGGTGTTGTATGACATGTCTTGTAAATAGTGTGAAGTTGGTTTAACTGTACAACATTAAAGTTAAATACCCATTAGGTCTATAATCTAAAGACGTGCGACTTACAGATAAGGAGCAGTTCTGACCTCTGGGAACTACTGAGAATTATGGAGAAACCCAACAAGGCCCTCTTACTGGTTTGAGACTAACCTTAAACAGAAGAGCCTTGCTAATTGATACGAAGTTGTCCTGTGAAAATTGGGTAGACAAGCACCTTATATTCCCGATCCTGAGTCTTCCATGACTTCCTCTGTTTTAGAAAAATGTTCTATATGAGTGCCCAACTCTCTGCTCTGCATTTTTCCAGCTCTCATTCCACAAAGACTATGAAAATGGGGTTTATATAAAATTTAACTTGGCCCACAGTGACACAGTACTATCAAGTAAGAAGTCTTGAGAATACCACTTTAGGAAAGGGATTATGTATTTTCAATGTTCAGAACAGATAACAGCAGCACACTTCAGACATCGTGTCCACCTGTTAAAACAGCAGTCCTTGCACTCTGAGTCGGTTTAGGACTCAACTCCTGGTAAGCCTGATGGAAGCTGAACCCACTTCCCCTGTCCTGCACACCCCTGTCATATAACACTGACTGAATGACTAAAAGAGCAGTTATGTTCTTGATCAAGGGACCTTTAACAAAGGATCTTTCTTTGTAAAAGAGACACCACCTGCATATTAATCAACCACAAAAGATATGCTTTTACACTGCACAGGACTAAGCTCTCTGAGAGCTCTATATTACTGATGATATGAGATTCAAAGCTGGGGGTTTTTAGGAAGGAGAAATGAAGACTGGTCAGAAAGCAGCGATGAGGAAAAGGCCCAGTGGTAGGAGATGATTGTGGAAAATAAAATCGTCATCACTTAGGAGGGCAGTGTGCTCAGGAGACAGACAAATTTCTGTCAGTTAGCAGGTGAAAGGAATGTTCCAAGAAGAGGTTGGGAACACAGGAGATTTTGCCAGTGCCACATTCTAAGTTCTAGGGGACACAGGACTTGAGGAGGATTGGAATAAGG
>NW_011888796.1:1634416-1674273 GCF_000151845.1 Pteropus vampyrus
CTATCCAGATAACTTCTATTTTTGAATGCGTAGTCTACCATGTCTAGTAGAGCCTGGTTGGAATATTTTGCCTTGACAATATATGTACATTCTGCCATCAAACACATCATATCTTAATACTGAAAATTCTACAAATTCAAGCTTTTGGATCATGACATAAAATAAACCATGTTAGCTGCCTACTTTTTCAACAGAATTTTCTGATATAATTAGGGCAATTTGTCACAGTTTTTAACTATGTGTTTTTCATCTCTAAAGAAAAACTAATATACTTATGTCCTAATTATATATTTGAAACTTCTATCTCTTGATTAAGCAGAGAAAGTCGATGTTAATGCCACAACGATAGCACTCACATTCAGGTAACAGCAAATTTAAGTCATCACGGACAAATTGCATGTTTTTCAACAAGCACATATTTCTCCAGTGCCCATCCTCAGAGGATCACAAATATTACTGACAGCGCATAAACTGTCATGAAATATGCTGCCAGTGATACTTAACAAAAAGTATACATCTCACCTTACTGAAGCCAGAATGAAAGCTGGACCAGAAATGAATCCAGCAACATTACAATCTTTTTCCTAACCCCTAGTACTAACTTGGAAGTGAGATGGGGGCGGGGAGACAACATCAAATAATCTTTACAAGTTAGAACAAAACAGGTCTTAAAATTGTTTTTGGCTCCCTTGCCCCTGGGTCAGCTTCTGAAACAGAAGTCAAGCTGTGACTTATAGGCTTATATTAATTTTCCTTATGCTGCTTAATTTTAGTAGCATAGTTTCCACATACTCTAATTTCTTGTTTTCGGTGTTGTATGACATGTCTTGTAAATAGTGTGAAGTTGGTTTAACTGTACAACATTAAAGTTAAATACCCATTAGGTCTATAATCTAAAGACGTGCGACTTACAGATAAGGAGCAGTTCTGACCTCTGGGAACTACTGAGAATTATGGAGAAACCCAACAAGGCCCTCTTACTGGTTTGAGACTAACCTTAAACAGAAGAGCCTTGCTAATTGATACGAAGTTGTCCTGTGAAAATTGGGTAGACAAGCACCTTATATTCCCGATCCTGAGTCTTCCATGACTTCCTCTGTTTTAGAAAAATGTTCTATATGAGTGCCCAACTCTCTGCTCTGCATTTTTCCAGCTCTCATTCCACAAAGACTATGAAAATGGGGTTTATATAAAATTTAACTTGGCCCACAGTGACACAGTACTATCAAGTAAGAAGTCTTGAGAATACCACTTTAGGAAAGGGATTATGTATTTTCAATGTTCAGAACAGATAACAGCAGCACACTTCAGACATCGTGTCCACCTGTTAAAACAGCAGTCCTTGCACTCTGAGTCGGTTTAGGACTCAACTCCTGGTAAGCCTGATGGAAGCTGAACCCACTTCCCCTGTCCTGCACACCCCTGTCATATAACACTGACTGAATGACTAAAAGAGCAGTTATGTTCTTGATCAAGGGACCTTTAACAAAGGATCTTTCTTTGTAAAAGAGACACCACCTGCATATTAATCAACCACAAAAGATATGCTTTTACACTGCACAGGACTAAGCTCTCTGAGAGCTCTATATTACTGATGATATGAGATTCAAAGCTGGGGGTTTTTAGGAAGGAGAAATGAAGACTGGTCGGAAAGCAGCGATGAGGAAAAGGCCCAGTGGTAGGAGATGATTGTGGAAAATAAAATCGTCATCACTTAGGAGGGCAGTGTGCTCAGGAGACAGACAAATTTCTGTCAGTTAGCAGGTGAAAGGAATGTTCCAAGAAGAGGTTGGGAACACAGGAGATTTTGCCAGTGCCACATTCTAAGTTCTAGGGGACACAGGACTTGAGGAGGATTGGAATAAGGGGTGGAAGAGAATTAGAGCTTGGGAGGTAAAGGACGTTCTACATGTTGGGCTTCTTGTGGTGACATCTCAACAGTGATCAGACCATAATGAGATTAGATTGGCATAATTGGAGACAGAGATTGGCGACTAGGCAGAGATTGGGGTCAGAGATCTGGGCTCCCCTTTACCCCTGTTGATGAGGGTGATGAAGTCTAAGGAAGTGGGATATTATCCAAGTATATATATACCTTTCTTGATCTCTGATGATGGAGGAGGTCATATATAAATCCATACAACAAAGGAATATCATATACATTTAAAATATTTCTATGTAATTCTAGATTTAATTTTATGACAACAAATAAAATGGTAAAGAAACAGCCAGGATCATGGAATTTAGATAGGATTCTTTAAGAAAACTTTGACAACCTTATCTGGGAAACCTTTTAGGGAGACAGGGATATTTTGTGGTTTTTGTGGAAACTGAAGTAGGTAAGTTTGATTTGATGCCCTCTTAAACGTTTCTAAAACACTAGAGTTCACCTTGGGAAAGTTATAAAATCTCCTTGAGATTCAGTTTCCTTATCTGTCAAATGGTTAGAAATGGGATAATACCAAAGAAAATCTATCTCATAGGGCTGTCATGGGGATTCAGTGAGGTAAATGCAAGCAGAGCATCTACTATGTAATACATGCCCAATAAAAGGTAATTAAATAATTACCTTTTTCCATTTGTACTTTATAACAATCCCACGAGTCAGACGTTATCTCCATTTTAAAGTGCATAAATAGAATTTTAGTGAAATTCAGTAACTTATTAGTAAAGGTGCCTAGTTTAGGAAGAGGCTGAGCTGGGATTTTTAACTCTGCTCGTATCAATACCAAAGGTTGGTCTGAGGTCTTTCTGCTGAGCCTCGTAGCCTCTCATTTTTCTGCTAGAGTTAATATCAGAACTTATTTCCCCAAAATTGGTTCAGAAACATACTGCTTCTATAAATGCCAAACATAGTAAAATAGGTGTAACTGGCACAGGACCACCAGTGAATCACTATCAGACAAGAACCACCTGCATTAACTGATGATGGTGATGGTGATAAATACAAAAATAAATAAATAAAAAATAAAAAAACATGAAGAAAACATCAGGCACTTAAAAATCTCATAAGTGCCTGAGATTACCTTTGGTTCTGAGTGGGATCCTCTTTATTATAAATACAAATTTTGACTCACCTTTCATTTGTTTCCTCTTTATGTACTGAAAAGAACCAACTGTTAATGAAAACCAGTGAGGGAGCTACAGCATATAGTAGAAAATGTGCTAAACAGTCTAAAGACATAGATTCTGGCCCTGCCTAGGCCACTGGGCAGCCAGATGGCCCTGGGCAGGTTCAAAACCTCTCTATTGACTGAGAGCATGGATTTCATAATCAAAAAGCCCCGGGTTTGATTCCTGTTCTACTTACTACTTACTGTGTGATATTGGGCAAGTTACTCTCTGAGCCACAGCTTCCCCATCTCTAAATGGAGATAATAATACCTAATTTGCAGAACTATTATTACAAGAATTAAAAGAACTATTGCAGGCAGTTGGCACAGAGTTGGTGTTCAGAAAACATCTGTTATAATTGTTACCACCACCACTCTCTGCGTTTCATGTTCTCTGCTTCTGAAATGGGGCAATAATACCTGTCTTGTCTCCTCTGTTCTACCTTCCAAACAGGAAAGTGATGATTATCATGTGTAAAATAGCATTTTGTAAAATGTAAAAGACCATCTAAGAATAGGGGTTATTATGATTATAACTCAGAAGATAATTTAATATAATATCTCTGCCATTTGAGGTGATAAGGATGATTAATCTTGAAATTTCTGAAAATGATAACCAAAGCCTGAAAGTCCTAAATATCTAGCTGCAGAAAACAAAAATGTTCTTCAGGTTCTCAGAACTCTAAGTTCTGTTTTTCCATAGTATAATTGGAACCCCTAAGGGTTCATTTAATTCATTATAGAAATGCAAAACAAAAACAAAGTTGAATAAAGGGAAAGATGGTTTCACAGATGACCCACAAAACTGGGAAATTGTTACTACAGCACAATGCAATAAAGAGGCTTACAAATTGAGTCCTGGGGGAAGGACATAAACTATATTTGTTACATGTGGATATCAGAGGACAGAAGTTGGCCTTTTCTATTTTGTGAAGTGTCATGTACATAAATTTGTAGACTGTCATTCCCTTTAACTCAAAACACTGGTGAACAAACAGTTGGAGCAAAGCCACCTCCAAAACATGACCAGCCATAACACTCAGAACACTGACCATGTCTCATTGTTCAAACAAACTCAGCTCTTAAATCACTGACTTGCTTAACTCGGAGTAGTTGTTGTTCAATGCGTGTCTTAACTGATCTCAGAGAATCTAAGGGAGGGGGCCCTTAAAAGTCATCTGGACTCCCACACCCTCCACTGCTGAAAGTCTTTTTCACACAGATGCTGGACATTTCAGGGACAAGAGTGTCCCAATGGCTTGGCTGCCCACTGGAATTACAGTTGACAAGTACCAGTGGTCACATAATTCCCCTGCCCTAAAGGCTTCCATCAGGGGCTTCCTGCTGGAGTAACATTATGGCCTTTTTTGCAGCCTTCTCCAAGGATTCTGAGAAGGATTTTTGTGCAGACGTGAATTTTGTTCTCTACTCTCTCATTCAGAGTACAGAAGTCATTGTTCTTTTTTTAAAACCAAGTACATAACAGTGTTGACTCACTTTGAATTTCCCATCAATGAACATCCTTAAAACTTTTCCCCGTTACTTGTAATTTGTTGACCTAAGTGTAGGACTTTACAATGACCTTTGCAAAATTTTGGCTCACAGGCTCTAGTAGCCTCATAGTGGTTAAGAGCATGGGCTTTAGTGTTAGATAACTGGTTCCTTTCCCAGCTGTGCCTCTTATTGCCTGTGAGACGAGTAAATAACATCTCTGTGGCCCTATATCTACCTATCACATGGAATATAAATAGTATAGACCTCAAAGGGTCATTGTGAGGATTAAATGAGAGAATACATGTAACACATTTAACATTCTGCCTGGCACATAATACGTCAAAAGATGTTACCTGCGGTTGTTACTAGAAAATCCATCCCATCGACCTACACAGATCTTTTTAAAATCCTGTCTCTTTTACTGAATGTGTTAGGCATCTGCCAACTTTGAACAACCATATGTTATAAAGCACATATTCTGTGCTTTCATTAAAATTTTTAAATGAGAAAATTAGAACAGCACTCAGCAAACAGATTCCTGAGGCTTACCATGATGACCTCTTTCCAAATGACCCCATCAAGCCATCAGTCAGCTCAAAACCACTTGGTCAACCAGCTATAAATCTCCTTAATTAAACCCAACTAGATAACAAGAATATCATGAAAATCTCTGCCACACTCCTATGAAAATAAAAATCCACTTTATAATATTCTCATAATCAATCAAATGAACTATGAAAGAATGAAAGGATGTTACAAATAAGAATGCTACATTTTTAGTGAGCCCATGTTGGCTCTTAATAATTATCACAAGGTGTCATTTGTCTTGGTGATGGTGATGGTGATGGTGGTGGTGGTGGTGGTGGTGGTGGTGGTGGTGGTGGTGGTGGTAATAGCAGCTATGTGTAAGGCTGTGAGCCAAGCATTTTACATGGATTATCTAATTTAATCCTCAAAATAACTCTTTGAGGTTGGTGCTACGATCATCTCTCTCCTCTTTACAGAGAGAGAAACAGGCTTAAATCATACAGTTTGTAAATGGCTGATCTAGAATTCGATCCAGGTCAATCAGATTCTATCCAAGTGCTATATTATCCCCCTTTTGTACCAAATGGCACCTTTTGGCAATATGAACTATACAGGTAGGGTCTAGTTCCAGCCTTGCAGGCCCAGAAACTTGACATTGTTAGTATCCCAAAGTTGACAGACTCAGACATGGTACCTCGCCCTAACAAAATTCACGATAAACTGGAGCAGCAAGCCAAATGCCAATTTATAGTAGTGATATATCTGTTACACAGACCAGCTACTCATAACAGAATGACCAGAGCATCCTCCCCTTCAGACACTTCTCTACAGAAGTAAATTATAATCACGAGTTATCAGAATCAGAGAAGTTTGCTATAGGACTTGAATGTTAAATTTTAACATTTAACAGCACACATGTTAAATGTTAAATTGAATTTCCCACAAAAGAGGACTCTTACCAATGGAACTGAAACTGAAGACTGCTAACATTCCCATTCCTATGGGGAGTCACTGGGTGCACATGGCACAACCAGCGTTCCTCTTTGGGTACTTATGATGAGCAATTCCCTTTCTGACACGATTGTGCTTTATTTATGTTTTTGTCAGTCTTTGGCCTACAGACAATCGCTCTCTTTAGGTGACTTTCCACAGTTCTGCTCTGATCCATGCTCTAATAGCTATGTGTATTATTTCCTAATCAAGTTCTTGAGTAACCCCCATATTTTAGTCTACACTCTAAAATATACTTAGCTCTGGCTGAAGGCCTTTAATCACTTAAGACAGCCAGGAGTCCTTCTACTATATTTTTTATTTTTCTTTTTTACCTCTTAAAGCCATATGTCCTATATTCAGTGAAAGTAGTACAAAAATAGGATTTCAGATGTTCTTTTCCCTGTTTTCTGTTAACATTATTCTATCTTTTCTAAACATTGGCTTCAGTGGGAAAATGAGGTATAGGGAGTGCCATGTGACCAGAGAGAAGAGACTCTGGATTATTGATTTTGTGTTATTTTATTTGTTATAAAATGCATGTGTTATTTTCATGGTTAAAATTCCAATACTGTTTAAAAATTAAATAAAAGTTATCTAGTTCAATAAAATAAATCCTCTCTATGATATACCTTCATTGGTTGTCTAGTTTACTGTTGGACACCTCCAGTAACAGAAACTCAGACTCCTGAGGCAGTTCATTTCATCTTTGGACAGCTTCGTTTGAATAACCTTCATATGATTAAGTTAAAATCTGTGTACCTTCCACCCGTGGCCTTAGTTCTATTCCTTGGGGCCCCAGAAGACACATCTCCTCCTACTTCCCCTTAGACAATTAGAGGCCTCATATCAGCTTAGAGAATAAACGAAGCATAACCCTACTTGCTTGGCTTTTCTTTTAGACTAAATATTTTCTAGGATTTATGAGAAGGATGCTGACAGATGGCAGAAAGACATATGTTATGCATCTTTTCTAGACCACGATTCCTGAGATTGAGCCAGAACACCTTGAGTCCTCAAGAATCTGTCATGGGAGGGTTCACTGCCTTGCTATAACACTCTCACTTACAGAAGGAAGCAGGTAGCCAGACACTAGTAAGGGCTCCAAACCACAGCACACGGAAAGAGCCCTGTGAACAGGGAGTCAGGCCCTTGAACTAAAAATGGAAGTAGCTCTATACACAAACAAATCAGAGTTACTAGGCATGGGGTGGGGAAGGTAGGGGGAAGGGTCATAGAGACTGTTCTGGGCTAGGCCATTTGTTGATTTTAGACATTCCTGCCTAGTCCATGTACCATGAGCAATGCTCTCATTCTGACCACAGTGCATCATTAGTCAGACAAACAGATTTCTCAGAGAGACGATTAAAGACAATGCACATTTTTAAGTGTGGGAATATCACTGACACTAAACTGAAGCTTGATGAGAACTTGAAAGTGAAAGTGACTGCAAATGAAGAGAAACAGTTTGCTGGTAAAGAATAGAATGTGAAAATGAATGTGCTTTAAGTGAAGCACACTTTTCGTTTCCCTCAGTTTACTCAGTGACTCAAACGGGAAGTTTCTGTAATAGATACAGAATTCTGTTTGGTAAAGTGACCTACCTACTCTATTTTGACAACCTTATCATGAATATCTGGGGAATAACTCATACCATGTCATTGTGATAATGATCGCAAACACATTTCCTTGCTTTTGCAGAGGGCTATGGCTGTAAAAGCACTTTTCCAAGTAGTTTCTCATTTAACACACAAACTCTGTGAAGCAGAGATTATCGTCCATTTGTTTTAGGTAAGGAAACTGCTGTAAGTTCTTTTTTTCCTGTGATACTACAGCAGCTGGGGCTGCTACCACAGCCCATTCACTTCACTAAAGGCAACCGAGACACACAATGATCAGTCCACTATCTTCAGTGAGCCCAAGGCCTAGTCATCCAAACAAGCAAGCCCAGTTTCTGAAATGATTCAGGTATACATACACATACATATACATACGTACAGCTGTATTATCATCTCTATCATTTTTAAAATAAAACACACATAAACATGAACATTTTTAAATCACTCCTATCTATTTGGCCTTGGTCTACGTGAATACTGAACATAAGTGCTGATCACCTTTATTTGCTTCAGGTATGGCATGTAAAAACTGTGGTTCTGTTGTTACCTGGTCTCAACTTTTCTAACTCTAGAAGTATTTTAAAGATATTCCTAGAGTTTCACTCGGATTAGTATAGCCTGATGAAATTATTTCAGTGCCAAATATGGAAAAAGATCATGTGCTACATTCCTTGGAGGTGTATTACAGTCTGGCAAGCAGCTTCCTGCAATATCCATTTTAAAAGATTAACAGGAGGAAGAAAACCAAGGTTACAAAAAGAGAATTATCGCTAAAGTTCTCAGTATAATTCCTTTCTTTGAAGCCTAAACACAGTGTCTTCTAACTGGAGGGTGGGTAAGGCATGTGCATCCAAAGGGCAGTCGATCCCTGAAGGTATTTTTAAATCTTCTCAAAAGTAGATTTAAAGGGGACTTCCACATTTTTCCACATATTTGACCTAAATATTCTCCTTTCTCCTTGTCCTCACTTTGGCTCTTTCAAATGTTGAAGAAAAAAGAAGTGAATAAAACAAAGACAATTTTAAAAGTGTTTTGGAAAACCTCACCTTTTTGGAGGGAATCTTAGCAGGAGGCACAATTTACCCTAAGGGAGTATCAGTGAAGCTATGAAAAGCTGAGGCCCTGGGAGCCAGAGATGTCACCCACCAAAGGCCACCACCACAGGGATGGTCAGCAGTGGTTGCCGTGCACACTGTCACTGCCTTGAACTTAGGAAGGAGGATGAGCAGTTCACACATGCCCCCATTAGCCTCATGGTGCCTCGCACAGTGCCCAGCTCACACAGTGCTAAGTATTTGCTGACTGAGAATTGGATGAAATGGAAATAGGCACCCAGTACGCCTCAAAGTGTTAGATAATGATGTACTAGAGTACATTATTCTATACTATACTAGAGTAATTGTTCTCTATTAGAATAAAGGAGAAAGAAATACTATTTCGAATCTAATGTCCTTAAGTCTTGCAATGGGAAGAATGAGAAAATCCTGCTGGTCCATTAGAGTCCCCAGACTGAATCATCTATCACGACAGAGGATAGGGCTTCCACAGAGTGAAACAACCTAGAGAGTAACATCAACCATTCAGCCACGTGAGGCTTCACCTAGTGGTTGTCTTCACCAAGACAAGCCTATCAAAAATCTCCACAAATTCCATTCAATGCAGAAAAGATTTTACTTTCAGACTGCTCAATGGGTTTGCTGGCTACCAAACTGCTGCGAAGCACAGCGCACCTCTATTCTAGTATAGCTTGTCGTCACACAGATTTGACACACAACAACCAGAGAATGAGGTATAACCCCAAAGAGGTTTTGCTGTCGAACAGAGATGCTATAATGGATGGCACTGCTGCAGACCTGGGCGGAGAGTCAGGTGGTCTGAGCTCAAGCTCTACTTTTTTCCAGCTGTGGGCCTGTGGACACATTATTTCACCTCTCTGAGCCTTGCTGTTTTTATCTGGAAAGTGAAAGACTTATTAAAGTGGTTGACCTTGAAGATCCTTTCTAGTCTCCAATACTTCTAACACTCCACAACACTAAAAAGAAAAGCAACTAAAATTAAACATTTTATTACTTATATGCTGCAAAGAAAACAGGTTGATGTATGCTGCAGAGAAACAGGTCAAAAAGACATGGGTCCTATTAGCAAAAGCTTAGCCCTTTCTGTGGCTAAAAGGAATGACAAGAATATTTTGGTTTTCAAAGTGGGTAAAGATTTGGTTTGGACTTCTCTCTAAAAAGACAGCATGTCTCAGCAGTAGAAATGATGCCAGTAGCCACAAGCTAGGTCACTGCAGTTAGTGAGGGAGGCCCCACATCTGCAACACAAATTTCTTAATTACCATTACTATAACCTTTACCATATCTTGTTTTTCTTGGGGGCTCTCCTGGCCAGGTAATCTGAGTTAGATTCAACCCAATTTATAAAATTTGAGACTTTTCCCACTGTAGGTAAGATTACAGGCTATTTTAAGCAACCTCTTGGGAGATGAGGAAATATGTTGTTTTTCTTTTAAATATTATACTGTATATCAATTCCAAATGCTAACCGAGCTTTTAAAGAAAAACATAAGTTCCCTAAAAATAGCCTGTCTACAATGCCTCTTATATTTGGGCACTTTAAACACAAAGCATAACTTGCTTACCATGTAATTAGAAACAAAATAATATTTAGTGAACATAGCTAAAAGCTTAAGAAAAACTAAATGTAAGTGTCCCAAAATATTAATTAATCAAATATTAATTAATGTGAGCTGTGTTGCTACTTTAAAGTTGTACTCTCAAAAAAATTTCAAATGAGCTCCTAAATTCGGTTTTAAAAATCTCTGGTAACCAACTATCAAATCCAAAGGCCCAGCTTCAGTCTTTGGTTTTCTCTGACCACTCCACAGTATTTGACTGCCAAACATCTTTCCAATTTTGACCACCATGACTCGACATAGTACTGGCTCTCCTCCTACATTTCGGACTTCATTTTCTACATCTTCTTTAGGCTACTCTTATTTGTCTCCTTCTTCTCCTACCAAAACTCTTTCATGGCTCTCAAAATTCAGTGGCCATCCTCTGCGCCTTTCCCTTTCGGTATCTTTCTTTTACGGTCTCACCTTTGGACTCGGCAAACTCTAGTTGTGTTTACCTCTAACTCTGTATGGTTGACATCCTAACCTAATCGCTAAACTTGACCCTCTCAGGTGAGTTTCAATTTCCTGTCTCCTCCACTGTATGATGAATATCGTTACCATTTGCCTTATTATCTTAAACTTGGAATCTATATGAAACTGAATCGAGCAAGAAAAAAACCTATGGGAATAGGCTGAAATTGGAAATATCAGAAGGAATTCATGATTTCTAAAATATGAGTATGTGTATATGTGTGTGTGTATATGTGTGTATTTCCCAACTCTTTCTATTGAAAGGACCAAGGAGCAAAGACACCCCAACGGCAATGAGTGCACCCACTCCCCAAAACTTTGTTTCTAATACCATTTCCACCAAAAAAGCACTGGGATTCTTGGAAAAATATGTGATTTGAGGGTTGGGAAAGATAGGTACAAGATGAGCTTAGAATAACCTATTATGCCAAGAAGTAAGAAACTACTAAAAAAAAAAAGAAAAGAGAAAAAGAAAAAGAATATTGGGGACATGACACAAGAACACACTGGTTAAATTTGGGACAATTTGAGTACCGGAATAATTCAGTACAGTTTTAACCAATGGAAAGAACAGGAATCCACAAATTCAAACTGGTGAGAAATGGATGGATGGACAGATGAATAGATGAGGGGAAGAGGGAGCTCTCTTGCTTACAGGAAAATGTCCAGTGATAATCGGTAAATATGGAGGGAATGTTAGAGTGGAAAATTATGATTTTGCAGCTATCTTATAAAGCTTGAATTATGTAAGAATCACCAATGAACACTAAATCTGGGTGGATGAGGAGGAGCAAGCTATTTACTTTCCACCGACTGCTTAGTGCTTGCAAGAAAAACATAATAACTATATAGAGGAAAAATCAGATAATACCTTGAACTGGTGGCCTAAATTTATACCACCAATGAGGGGCAGATGGATACTATGTGTCTATAGATATGAGAACTTTAGAAGGACAAAACATCCTCTAGCTGACAAAGCATAACCTGAATCTAATCATGAGGAAACAGCAGATTTTCTTAAAAGCATGGGGGGAGAGGAAACCCATATTCTTCAAAATGTCAAAGTTATAAAAGATAAAGAAAGGCTATGAAGATGTTCTCAATTCAGGAAGACTAAGGAGACATGACAACTAATTTCAATACCTAATTCTAGACTGAATTCTGTGCTAGAAGGAAAAAAATTCCATAAAGGACACTATTGCATTACTGAGTCAATTAACGAAACTGGAAAACAAACAACAGATTACACTGTTTAATCAAATTTACTGAAGTTGGGAACTCTACAATGATTATATAAGAAAATATCCCCCTTTTTTGGAAATACATACTGATGTATTTTGGGGTAAAGAATCAAGATGAATGTAATTTACCTTCAAATAAATCAGAAAAACATTATGTGTATGTATATGCATGTGTAGATAGTTAGATGACTGATAGATAAATTCTAAGGTAATGTGGTAAAATATTAGCAATACATGAATCTGAGTAAAGGTATTTGAGTGTGCTATTTTTATTCTTATAAATCTTCTGTACTTCCAAATAAAAAGTAAAAACAAAAACAAAAAACAAAAAACAAAAGACAAAAAAGAACCAACAAAACAAATGAACCTGAATTGAAACTACTTGTCCAGCTTCCAAACAAGCTGCCTCTATTTCCTACTTGCTGTATTCTCCAAAGCAACCTTAAAATATTGTACTTGTCCTCGAGACTCTTTTCTTTCTTACCTCTGAGAGCCATTTCACCATCTATCGTCTATTCATCCTTCAAAATGTTTCACATATGTCCCATCTTTTGATTTCCTACTACCACCCTCTTATTTCATACATTTATCATTTTGCAATAAAGTATTGTTACAATCTGCAGATTCGTTACTCCAACACTAAGCTCTCTCTACTCTAAAACATATTTATCATATTTGTCTCCCAACAGCATTATTTTCATTCTGTTAGTCATCTACTCAAATTTTCACAATAAACTTTATATTGCCTAACATAAATGAATAAATCAAACAAATAAGTGCCTAACTTCTTAGCCTAACTTAAAAAAATTTTAATTGCAAAACAGTGCATTTTCATTGTAGAAAAAAGTTGAAAATATCAAAGAGCTCAAAGAAGAAAATCAAAATAATTCAGTCTCAGAACACGTGTATTGCCACTGATAACAGCTTGTTGTGTATCCTCCCTGTTTTCCTCATGTTTTATAAAATGGAGACCATACTGCACATCCTACTGTATAAACTGTGTTTTTCATTCCTCCCTATGCCATGAGTAGTTCCCCATTTCAATACATATTTTTATACATGATTTTTAATAGCTATAGAGCATTTCATCGTATACTTATAATCTAACATTTAACTAGTTGTCTGGGTTTTTCTCCATTTTGCATACTTATAAGTAGCACAGATAAAAATATTTGCACATATATATTTGCACTCATTGCTTAATGATTTCGTTAGGATAAGAAGCTGTTTCTTAAAAATGAATTGAATCACATCTACTACTTACTGTATACAAAATACACTATGAGCTTATTTACTCCTATGCTTTCATTCTCTTTTGCATGTTTCCTTCATGCCTCCTCTATGCCAATCCAAAGCAGAAGCAGGCAACATAACTAAAATGTCTTTATATCAGAAGTACTCAAAAATACAATCTTTGAATGATTAACATCTTGTGTATCCTTCCAGGTCTTGCACAAGTCTACCCTCTTCCATAGAGCCTCTCCTATAACCTCTACAGACTAGTTAGCACTCCTTCCTGCTCACCACTGATATAAAAAAGATTGATATATTTTCTCTCATTGACAAGCAGGTGACAAACACCTACATCTCCCCTTGGCTGGTAGGAGAAACATGACACGAAAAGGTAACTAACTTGCAATGGTCAGGTTCTGAGTCTCTGATTAGATTCTAGAGTCTATACCCTAAGATGAGCTTCGAAAAGAATGTTCCCTGAGAAAATTTTTGTGACACTAGACCTGTTCTTGTTAGGCTCTAAATGTCTGACGAAAGCACAAGTTGACTGGGTTAGCTTAAAGTTAAAACCAAATGGTTTTAAAATTAATTACATGCATGAGTACTTCAGGTTAATAAATTATTTCCAAAAATATCACTAAGAGAGAAGAACTATCCTTTTCATTGCTTTCAGGTAGGGGTATTTATTAGAACTATACTAAAATGTCTGAGAAGGGGCTTTATAGAACCTGCTTTAATAAATAGGTACAAATAATTTATATTTATAAGATCAATACATTATATATTAATAGGAACTTCTAAAGTGTATGAAAGTGCTTGAGAAAAGATTTTTCTCTTAAATAGTTTCAATATGGAACATCCTAATATAGTTGTATTTTAAAAACAGATTCATGAGGAATTAGAATAGCAATAAAGCTCCAATATTTAAGCAAAGCAGTTAGGACTACTTCATAGTGAAATCTTAGTACTACTGTAGCTTCTGGGGATCTAGCTGTTCTTATTATATACTTAGAGAGAAAACTGTTGTTTTATTTTACTGTGTTCCTCCCAGTAAAATTTTAAGTATAAATTAAGTAATGGGCAAAGCCATCACTGAAGCTGCCTTCGAGGCTTCCTCGTGAAAGGAAGGGTTTTTGAGGATTAAGTTAGAAAAGACACTTGCAAAATTTTGTTCCTCAGCATTCTTTGGTCTATTTAAGAATTTTCTGTAGTAAAGTTTTATGCACATTATTTACAATTTTAAGATACACTTGTAATGGGTAACACTTTAAATGAAAGCAAAGACATAGCACTGTCCATTGCTCTCTCCAAGATGGACAAGTTCCCTCTTGTCAAAGGGAGTTTAGAAGGAAGTAGTTAATATCGCTATAGTAATCCTCAAATCAAAGCCTCCATCCAACAGCCTGTGTTCTCAGGCTCCCTCATGCCGGACACTGAGATTGGTTTCATGGACAAGGAAGGTGCCACAAAAGAAATGATTAAAAACAACTAGAAGATGATTACTCCTTTGTGACTCCTGCCTGAGAGCCTGAAATCTGAGCAGAATTCATCTCAGTTTCTTTAATGAATTCCTCTGCTGCTGTCATGCGGTTAATTCTCCACATTTTCTACTACTCTGATTATTAAAAAAAAAAAAAAAAAAAGTAAAAAGGAAAAGGAGCCAGCCAATATAAACATCAAAGGGTACTCCCACTTCTGTGGCCTTCAGATATTTTCCAGAGCTGGATTGTGGGGACAAAAGAGGTTGTGGGAAGGTGGGGGGGGGGGGGGCGGTGGAGGTTGCTTTCTGTTTTCTCTGGGAGACAATGGGCCAAACCTGCCTGACAAAGCTACAGTGCAAGTAGGTGGCATGTTTCATATCACTAGGCAGCAAAGGTTTTCTCAGTGAAGCTAGATGTTCCTTTGGCTTAGCCAAGACAGAGCCCAGCTATTACTGAATGACAGTGTGTTGAGGATGAGAGCTGGGCCCTCCCTAAAGAGAGTCTAGCTGCAGACATCCTTCACTGGGCCTCAGACCAAAATGCTGAAGGGGGTGGGGAGATGGAATGAAGGAGAGAGGCAACTTGAGAAACTTAAAACCAGCATAACTTTTCATTTCCTGAACTTAAAGCAAATAACTGTTTGTGGTATTTACTAGAGTTTGAGTTTTTTTCTTTTGCCAAGCCTGTAGACTCCACAAAGACTGAATAGGAAGTTGGTCTGAAGTTAATAAGATAAGGCTGAAGGGAAATAAATGTAAAAATCTATTACATGGATACAAGAAAGAAAACTATTACATGCCTAAGTTCAGGATGGGAGAATGACCAGGCTGAACAAGAAGTTCATGTGAAAAAGATCTAGGCGTTTTAGATGACTGTGAACATTATATTAGCCAACAGTGTGACTTGGCTGTTAAAAAACTCGACACGATTTAAGGACAGATTAGCAGTAGTATAGTGTTCAGAGTATGGAAAAAAAAAATAGTCCTATTTCGCTCCGCACTGGTCTAAACACAGCTGGAGTGCTGCCTACATTCTGGGTGCCAAGTTTTAAAGAATATACAGAAAAACTGGAGCATGTCAACAGTGTCACAGGAAGAGAAAGGGTATGGAAATCGTGTCACATGAGGCATAACTGAAGAAACTAGGATAGTTTCACTGGGGAAAAAGAACTTCTTGGGTAGGTAAGTAAGCCATCTGTAAACAGCCGAAGAGTTGTTCTGTTGAAGAAAGAGCAAACTTATCTCCATGACTCCAAAAGCACAGACAAATGGGCAGAAAAATAACTCAACATAACGAAAATACTTTCTAACAATTTAAACTGTTCCAAAATGGAATAGGCTGTTTTGTGTAACAGTTACTTCTCCAGCATTAGAAGGATTCAAGGCTAATAAACATCTGTCTGGGATGTTATAATTGAGTATTCCAGCATTAGGTGGGAGATTGGTCTTGATGCCTTGTTAAAGTCTTTCAAACTTTAAGATTCTAAGCCTGAGAACTACATAATAAGACAGAAATAACATTAAAAATAACAGGCACCTATCCTTTAGTTAAATCCTTCTATATATCAGTGGGAAATTTATTCACAGTCATTCAACAATACCACTATGGTTCTTTGAGTTTGTATTATGAGTAAATCAGGAAACCCTTCCTCCACTTAGGGTCTTAAACTAAAGAAAGCATTGTTTGTAGGAATCACAGTATTCTAATATCCTTTCTAATATGTTTATTACACTGTTTCACCTTTTAGGTATCTTATCTTCAGACACACTAAATGCCAAAAAAGCCAAACTCCCTGAGAGCAGAAGTCTACGTCTTATTCACCTTTGTGTTCCTCGGGCCAAGCACAGAGCTTGACACAAAGTATGTGCTCAAAAATATTTGCTGAATGGGCCAGGTGTAGTAGATACAGCAATAAAAAAAAAAAACAGACTTGGTTAGCTATCGCGGAACTTACAATCTAAGGGAGCCATCAATGTTAAACAAAAAAGTCATACAAAGAAACACATAATTATAAAACTATAAAAAATACGATCAATCAAAAATAAAGAGAAGAATGAGGGATTGTAAGGGAAATTCCATTTTCTAATGGGAGTGATCTTCGTAATGAATCGTGAAAGAGAATGAGAGTTGGCTAGGTGAAGACTGAGGGAAGGAAGACTCTTCCACAGAGAAGAAAGAACATGTCTAAAGATGTCGAGAGGTGGGAAAGAGCAAAGGGGAAGCAGAGGTAGAACCACTCAGGATCCTGCAGACCACACTATCTTAAAGTGCAACCGGATGCCAAAGAAAACTTTTAAGCAGAGAAACAAAGAAAATCATCACACTGGCTTCTGTGTTGAAAAGGAAGGGAACAGTGTATTTCATTCCATTAGTGGGTCATGAAATGAATTTAGTTGATCATGCCGGCATAAAAAAAAAAAAAGAAAAGAAGAGAATTTTTAAAAATATCAAACTGCATCATACAGAGCAAAGTTCAGTGTTATTTTATGAATCTTTTATTTCAGATTTACTTGTAGAATCACAGTACACCCATACATGCATATGTACTGGGAGCATGATGAATGTGTTCATGTGCGTGAGTCACAGCCAAAAAAAGTTTGAAAGCTGCTAGAGGGAATCGAGAGTGAAAACTGTAAGACCAGCTAGGAGGTTAATGAAGTAGTCGAGATGGTAAATATGTTGAGAAGTGGACAGATTCAACACATCAGAGACACAGACATTCAAAAGGACTTGGTGATTGTGTTTCAAGGGCAAATGAAAGAGAGATGTCAGGGATGACTCAGGTTTCTAGCACCCATTAACTTGAAAAATGAATGAATGGGTGAGTGAATAAATGAGTAAATGAAGATGGCACAGTAAATCTAGCTAAAATTATAGTTTCCTTCCAATTTAACTGTAGGAAAAAAAATCTAGCCTATTTAAAATTGTAAAATCTTATTTTTTGTTTTTCCTTGGTTTCTTCAGTCTCTTCATGAGTTTTTTAGAGATAAGGCCCATGTCTTCTTCAACTTTATATTTATTCCCAGCTCCCACCACAGGACCTGATATGTAGTATATGCTCAGTAATCACATGCTAAATGAAATAATAAATGGAGTAAAATAAAAATGAAGTAGTCAGTCTTGCAAGAAAATGAAATGCCTTGTATTTCTTAAAGTCGAAGGAAAGTAAATCAAGTTGGGATAGATTTTTATTTTTTTCACATTTTATAAAACCATAGAAAAATGTCTTTAATTATAATCATATTATAAAAGCACTCCTAGTCCTTTTACTGCAGAATGCTACTAAATCTTCAAAAGTCCTCTTCTACCACACTGTCATATCTCATTCTCACTTTATGTTTATATATTTGTAAAGGACTCAAAGTTCTAAGTTCATAGTCTAAACATTACTCAGATAATTCCCATGTACTTGGTATAGAGGGCAGGTAAAATCCTCGGTTTAAAAGAAAATAAATGAGTCATGGAGAATATCCAAGAAATCTAAAGCCACCTAGCAGCAGAGTTCACAGTAATTCATTTCTTGTCTCTGGTCTGTAGTCAGCCATGTGGCACTTTGATGACACCCTGCCTACCACCATTCTTTGTTGATCCTGGTACATGAGCTATCTATTAAATGTCTACTCCCTCGGGGGCAGACACTGTGTCTTCTTCTTTTCCTGTACTGCCCGTGATGCTTAGCAGTCCTGAACACAGTAGACACTTAATATTTATTGACTAGACTACCAGTAAGATTAAAATGGAGATCTCCTGGTTTAGAGGCTGTTAAACTAGACTCTGCTCCCTCCATCCAGTCGTGTTGGTCTTGCACGCAAGTTTTATCTCCAGACATCCCAGTCTTATATTACCAAACGGCAACTGCCTCTTTCAAAATGAAAAACATTTTCCATTATAAGTTATACTCGCAGCTGTGATGTTGAAATGTTCCTCAAGCAAAGATTTTTATCTGTGCTGCAAACGGGGAAAGTGTAACTCATAAGCTTAATTCCTTAAACAAATCCATTGACTGTTCCTTTGGTCCCAGACAGCCCTCTTAGTTTATTTGTTTGTTTTAATGTCCCATGCTGTTTGCCCCTGAGTTCCTGGCAGAAAACTGTCACACTAAAACAGACTATTGCTGGAGTAATGAATATGATCTCTATTATCTCTTAGAGCAAATATACCATGCCACACAAAGAAAGCACTGAAAAGTTGGATACGAGCAGAGAGGAAGGCCAGGATTAAGAAGCTTGAAGGGAGCCTCAACAAACATGTTTGGCCAGAAAAGTTCATCTTGCCTCAACTTGACTTGGTCAAAACAGACAGAAGGCAGATATCACCTTTTATTCTGGCCAACTGTCCATCTTGATTTTTAGGTATCTTAGAAAAACACAAATTGTTATGCCACCTGTCACTGAAAATTTGAGGTATTCATTTTGAGAACAATACTATTTAAAGAGAAATTTTAATTTGAACAGTGTTTTACTGTCAGTCTCTTAGCCCTTCCTCACCGCAGTTCTGAGAAATCTGAATATCACTGTTTCCATATATTTACGAGAAAATGAGAGATGCATGCAACTCTGTGCCAAGCCAGTCATTTGGAGGCTGCTTGAAGATATGATCCTGTTCCTCAGTAAGTCTTCCTCTCGTAAGGGAGGAAAACGTGTACAGTCAATCAAAACACAAGGTAGAGTGAAGTAAGTGCTTTGGTAATGGGTCAAATAAAGTGAGACAAGGAACAGCATTTAAGTCCAACTGGAAAGCAGGGGGCAGATTTTAACATTTCAGACTTGTCTTGAAGGATGTTAAGGATGAGAGATGAGAAAATAATACTAGCCCAGAGTGACAGCATAATCCAAGACACAGAGATGTTTAAATAGATGCTGTATTCAGAGAACTACATGAAACCTATGTGGCTGGAACAGAGGGTTCATGAAGGATCATCAAGTGAACAGTAAAAGTTCATGTGCATGAAATCCACAAAAAAAGCTATCGGTAAAAAGTAAATGTGATTTTAAAGTTTGGGGATATTTTGAGTACCTCAGAGAAAAGCTACCACACCAGCTTTAGTGTTACAAATCCAACTGAGGATGAAGCTAGCTGACAAATCAACAAATCTGAAAACAGAAACTATTACTAAATTCTTAGATTAAAAAATCCATTCATTTAAGTGATTTATTCCACAATTCATTCATACAGTGATCCAAATTCCTGGATATGACCCCCCTTTCCTTTTAACAATGGTAACTCGCAAGATGAATTCTCATAAAATAAGGGAGGATATAAAGATTTGGGGAGGGAGGGAAGGAGAGAGAGAAAGAGAGAGAAGAGAGAGACTGACATTTAAGATCTCATCCATCAGTTTGGGCAGGAAAAAGAGCTGCCTGGAGAGATCTGGTCCATTTACATTAACATCAACAGAAACATACAGTTAAAAACAGACAACCTGAATTCCAGATTGCAAAATCTGTTCCTAGAGAGCCAGTGTATAACTTTTGGTGGCTGACATTTAAGAACTAATCAAGTTCGGGGCCAAGTGAAAGGAACTGTCTGGAGAGCAGTGGTGTAGTGTTTCTACCGTCATTAGCTAAAACACAAAGATTACGATGTGATCATTTAAATTTGGAATAGAAAACTATGTTTTCAGCGAGGCCAATACATAATATTCAACAAAATTTTGCAAGTCAACGCGAAGTAGTCTTTTCACTACAAAAGGAAAGGAGCATCCAAAAGGAAGACCTCATGAAAGGGTCCTTTCAGTGGCCCTTGCTCTGTCCTCTTGATTAAGGGTTCATAAATAAAAGGACACAACAGCTGCAACTTATGATTAACCATGGTATAGTATTTCAAACAGTGAATAACATTATAGTTATTGCCACCAACAAAACTTCTTATATTGTTGGTTCAACACATGACCTTGGTTTTGTCTGGCCTGTAGGTGACCTGAATTGAAGAGAGATGTCTGGGTTGAAATTTAACTCGGTGTCTGAAAAGCTATATCACATGGCTGGAAAGTCAGTAATGTTGCAATGTCAGGGAACCCCTACTCCTCTCAGTGTGATTGGATGGTATAAAGGTGAATCTGAGAAAAGCAGTGAAACATAAAGCTAATTGGTCAGTCTGGGACAGAACTTGAATAATGTCCAAACATTTGCAAACAGTCTGAGTAAACCACACAGGTTATTCTTAAACAACCAAGGTAACTTCACTGCCTGCCATGGGCAAGTGCCCTCTAGATTAAGGTGGTAAACAATTCTCAAGTGATTAATAACACACACTCTTTCTCTGCCCTCGGCTGAGGGCAGAACTCTCTTAAGGAGAACAGAAAAAGCCTTTAACTCTTGATTTATAGGCTAAGACCAAAGCAATCTGTGTTTTCTCTGAGTGTGAGAACTTATTCCTGAGTAAGATCTGGGCTCTGAAAAAAGAGAGACTACAGAAGACACGGAAGAACGAGTCTTCCATTTATCTTTGTCCCTGGAAAGGATGCTATGAAAAGTTGCCAGTGTCCCTCCAGTCTTAGTTAAATGGGTTCAGAACCTGATTCTAAGAAGTATTTTTCCCATACCTGTAACAGACGAAAACTAAAGGAAGAGCCTGACTTATTTCAATTGGTAAGTAATCATATCACTTAGTACTTAAGACAGTGTCTTATCATAGGACGTTCAATTACTCTGTTACACAGAAACTCAAGTTTCCATAAAGCAGATCTATGGTCTCTATAAAACCATGATCAAGACACATATGATTAGTTTTTGCCTGTTTATCATTAGTTTATATCTTAACACAATTTAAGTAATCACATTTCTACCCCCAACTCTGCCAACAAACCACTCAATTCCTCTGAAAATGAACAATAGCATTTATCTAACACAAATACATTCCTTTTGCGTTTATAATATCCTTTTCAAAAAGGATATTGTTTTTTCAAAAAGGCCTCCAATAATATAGCATTAACTAAAAGTTTTTAGACAATTAATATTGGGAACTAAGGAGATACATATTTTCCAGGAAAAAAAGAGTTTGCTTGAATCTTCCATTTCATTACTACTAATGAAATGTATAACGTTAACTACGCGAAGAAATTAAAATTCATCAGTGATTATTTAAAGCAATGAGATAAATTGCTATCTTCTAGAGATTATAGATTATGATCTTGAACAGTGCTGAGAACAGAATAGATCCTAAATGGACACTTGTTAAATTAAGCCAGTTAACCACAGGGAGTAAAAACTAAATTTTTAAAAATAGAGAGTTGAGAGAAAGTTTTAATCTAAACTTGCCATCTTGGTATCTCCAGAGTACAGAGTACCTTGTACGTAACAGGCATCAACAATGGCTGATTATGTGAATGAATGAGCTGACTGATTAATTAATGAATGGAAGAGGAGCAGTTATATAACATTAAGACAAGCTGAGAAGGCACAGGCCATCTAGGTCAGTAAGAATAGTAGGAAAAAAATGCCCATTTGGTGCTATTATTTACCTGTTTTTATTTATTTATTTTTTCAAAGGAGGGTTTAAAATTTGAATTGGTGCAAAGTAATGATATTTCAGCTTGGATTTTCTAGCACAGAGGAGGTAACTGGGACAGCCCTTATTTTAAATAGCAAAATGTGTTTATTTCCTTAGAGGGCCTAATGAAATTAAATGGATTGATTTCAGGATCATCTTTCAAGGAAGACTACTAAACCCTTTTGTTAAATCAAATTACTCTGAGCAAGTTTTCTGATATCTAACTCTAAAAAAAAAACAAAAACAAAACAAACAAACAAAAAAACTCCGCATAAACCATTTCCTTTAATATGTCAGCAATTTTTAATGGGAGAAGTAATTTTGAAATTAAATGTCATTCCATTTCTTAAGCAACCTAAATCTAGATTCAGGAATTTAAGGAAAGAATAGTTGCTTTTTTTCTCAAAGGAATAAATAATTCGGGAAAGGAGATTTGATCCTAACCATATCTCTTTCCTGTCTAATAGCTCAAGTCTTAAGATTTATAGGTTCTAATAAAATTTTATCACATGAACAGAAAAAACAGGTGAAATTTGTTTCTATTCATGGATCCATAATTGCCACTGAGAAAATCCATAATATTTTATGTTATATCTCTTAACTTTTAAGGCAAGGAAGTGAACAAATATTACTCAGTTTCACATTCCTACAAAAAATACCCTTTAATGTCCCTTTCTCATAAAGAAATCAACAGTAAATGGACTGAAGAAATTATAATGGTCACTCGTTAATTCGTGTACTTATCGAGTATCTCTGAATAAATAAAATATAATTCCTAAATTCTGAAGGCTCACAGTGCAGGTACAATTCATCTACTGTATTCTTAAGATTTGTGCACTTTACTGCACATAAGCTACACCACAAAAAAAAAAAAAAAGAAAGAAATTAAATAGAACTAATAAACATACAAGTTTCACCAAGCAAAGAAGCTAGCAAAAAGCATCCTAGCAGAGGGTGAGTCGATGCAAAAAGATAAAGATGAGGAACAGCAAGACAAGCAGTGTTTCTGAAGCATGTGTACATAGAATGGGATGCTGATAGTTGAGGCTAGAGAAGCGGGCCAAGAAAATCTGACATACTAAGTTAATAAATTTATAGATTATCCTGTAGAGAAATTGAGAGCGGTTTTTAAGTTGGAGAGCGACTAGATCAGATTTGTTTCTAGGTGGATAACTCGTTCCATCTTCCAGAGCAAATCAACATCACCCTTAAATTCAATTAGTTATCACAAAGTCCATTGCTGGAGAGCATGCCAGGCTGGGGGAAAAATTGCTTTCCTATAGTCATTAATTCATGATTCACAACATCAACACAACAATCGCAAGTAATGGGTTGGCTAATATGAAAGTAGAGCCATGCCAAATCTAAAAACCTCTTGCTTAAAAAACAAACAAACAAACAAACAAACAAACAAACAAAAAACCACCCTCCAGCTCTCTTCTTTTTAACTTTGTAAGGTATTTACCATCCAAATCAGGATCTAAAGGGCTCAGAAGGAATATGAGAAAAGAAAATTAGTATCAAAAATCGTGCCATAAAATATATCCAAGATGTTATATGAGAAAAAAATGTGGAGAACAGTATATGACATAGAAACATATTTTTGTTAGGAAAATGAATAGTAAATATTCATATATGCACTGAAAAAAATATGAAGGACTAGATACAAACCCGCTAAAAGCAGTTAAGTCTAAGATTATAAGGGACTTCTTTTTTCCCATAATATATTTCTTAAAAGTCTGAATTTTATGAGCATGTATTACTTGTACAAACAAAAAAACGCAAGAAGGATCAATTGAATTTAAATAAAATGTTTTGATGGTGACCTATAATCACTAAGTTTGTAGGAAGCAGATATGTGAACTAAGTGGTTCCATGTGAGATTTGCCACTAACAAGCAGTTTCGCCACACTTCTATGTGGTCAATGTAACCTACCAAAGGGAGAGTTTTCAGATAAGCAGGCAATCCCCATCTGTCTGTCCTCTATTCTTCCTCCCTAATTTACTCAAGAACGTGGTTTAATTCCTTCCTTAAGATCCTTTTTATCTCTTTGGACTTTAAAATGATGATTTTAATGCTGATGAATTTACTGTCAATCTGTACAAACAGCAAATAATGTTCTGTTTTGTCTCTGTGAGAACAAATATGCATTTGGGGCCTGTGGAATCTCCTCCTCTTGGAGGCACAACAAACCCAAGTGAAGAATTCAAGAGAGCCAAGATTTCTGCGTGCATTCCGCTTCCCCCACACGGAAACTCTGAATGTGTAAGGCTAAGTCTAACCTGCTGGCAAAAACCTGCCAGCAATACCTTATTATATAGTTATTCTTCATTTTTCAGAGTACACCCTTATACGTTGTTTCATATGATTCTCATAATAACTCTGTGAGGTAGTTGGAGAAATTATCTCCATCCTTTTTCTTCTTTATGTATGATGTTTACATTTTAAGAGCTATTAGGCTTGGGAGGGGCAGTAAATACAAAAGGAATACATTCCCAGTGCATGAATTTTGGAGAGAAAAAAAAATAGTTAAAAAAAAAAAAATACAACCAAACCAAAATATCATTCATAGTGTCACCACCAGACATAACATTAATTTCCTACTTGGTTGTATGGGTTTCCAATAGTTCTCTATATTCCATTAAGCCAATTTAAAAATGAGAAAATTTTCACATTGCTAACGAGAGTCAAAGCTAAGGCTAAAACCCATGAACACTTTGCATCATACCAGAAGTTCCTTTCTACTTACAAATCTGTCCCTCTTTCAAAATGCCCAAGCATTATAAAGAGAAAGCTTCAGAAACACAGACTTCTATATGTTCATGTTTTGTTTCCATGTGCTAAGTAAACTTACCAATAGTCTTTGGAAAGAAGCTCCTCTAGTATTAAAACGATTGTCAAACTCAGTGATCTCTAACATTCTCTTTGACTCTAAAACAATTCTAATCTTCTCTGAATGAAAAATGGCCAGAGGGCAGGGTCAAGAATCTGAGTCCAAAGGATGTCAGATGAAGGTAAGTTAAGTAAGTCAAAATCCTATAAATGAGGAGTTAACCAAACTAAAATCAAAATCACAAACCAGTGCATAAGTTGGAATAAGAGTCAGTCAAGGAAAGGAAAAAAATCTAAGTCTGGAAGGATAAGGCTGAACCAACAAATACGTTATCAGAGATTGCTGATTCATCACAAAATCTATTTCTTCCTCCTCCTGGATACATATTTACATCACACTTTCTAGTTAGTTTTTTTGCTTTTTTTTTTTTTTTGCTGTAAGCCCTAGCCAATGAAATATGGGTGGAAATAATGTGAGACACTTCCAGGGTTGGCTCCTAAAATCCCCCCATTTGTAGTCCTTTATGTTCTTTCCTCTTCCAGGGTGACCTTAGAAGTTATTTGTTGAAAATGGTAGAGTCACAAGATAGAAGAAATTTCTGCTTGGAAAAGAGCCTCCCACTAATAAAGACATCCAGTTAAACTTGATATAAGCAAGAAATAACTGTATTTATTAAGTCTTTGAGATTTGGGGTTTATGTATACAACAACTAGTGTTACAGGCTCCCTGACAGGTGACAAAATAGCCAGACTCTGGGCGAAGCCAGACTCTGACACAGTCATGGGTCAGCCTGTCTTCCCAGTCTAGGGCCAAACCTGCAGACCAGGATTTAATATGCAAATGCCAACAGCATGCAGAATTACATTTTGTCAGTGAACTCTTATTCTGAATTTTACATAGGTTAAGAAAAGCAAATGACAGAATCATACATGTGTTATAAGCAAATCATGAAAAGATTCAACCGAATCGAAATGTCCCCGAGTTCTAAAAAGACTTTGATAGTTTTTAATGGGAAAAAACATAATTAAAACAAATTAGAGCATACAGATTTTTTCCAATCCATATGCAAAGGGGAGGGAAGGGGAGTGTTATGAACTACATGCTTGCGTTCCCCCAAAATTCATTTGTTGAAACCATAATTCCCAATGTGATGGTATCTGGAGATGAGGCCTTTGGGAGGTCATTAGGTCATAAGGGTGAAGCCCTCGTGATGGATTAGTGCCCTTATAAGAAGAGACTCAAGAGAACTTTATTCTCTCTCTGTTCTCAGCCATGGGAGATTACAGAGAGAAGGTGGCTGTCTAAGACAGAGGTAGAGTAAAACTAATATTTATTGAAAATCTACTATATCTTAGAAGATTTCACATATATATTCTTAGTTAATCTTTACAACAAAATCCTAATTTTTACAAAAGAGGAAACTGAGGATCATAGCAATGAAGTACCCAACATAAAGTTACATATCTAAGAAGTGATGGGGCCAACATTAAAGCCCTAGTTTGTCTGACTGCAAAGCTTGTATTCTTTTCACTCTATCCTTGCTATCTTGATATTTGCACACATCTCAAGAGATTTGCAAAAGCTTCCTGGACCCTAATGCCTTCTTGGATGGCCCCAAAGGTGACTCTGCTCCATGTCTCACCTCTCCAGATGCAGTCGCAGAGTCACTGTCTTTTAAATCTCTAAGAAACAAAAAGCAAATGCCTCAAAATTTTCCCTGGGAGGTGACCTTAGAACATGCTTGGGAAAGATACCTTAGAACTCATGTCTACAGTGAATGTTTCTTTCCTTTTGGCAAGTGGTAAGAAGATTAACATCTCTCTGTTCCCATATGAACAGTATATATGGGTACACACAAGTGTGCGTGTGCGTGCGTGCACACACACACACACACTTTAACCATCTGTAATTCAAGTCACCTGACCTTCAAATTGGATCACCCATAATCAGAAACTGAAATATATCAAGAAGACGTGAAACAGAATCCAAACTGAATGGAATAGTAAAACATTTCTAGGACTTAAATATTCCCTATTGAAGCAAATCCTACTCCCTTAACTCTGCAAATACATTTGTCTATAATACAGAGATACACTGAAAATCAACATGCTGATCTGAACAGGTGGGCAACAGACTGAAATGCTTATGGCAGTCAAAATCGGAAAAAGTAAATCACAGTTACCCGGTACACCTCATAGCTGTTAATTTAGCTTTGGAAAAATCTCTCTTAAAAGGGAAACTTCTAAACAGAACCCACAAGGTGGCCTGAATAATGGTAGCGGTTTGTAAGGGAGGCCGATATCCCATAGGAGCCCAGAGACCACACAATAGACATGAGGGCTTCTCAAGTACCTTTTCACTTCACCCACTATTATCATCATGGCAAAATACCTCCTAATGCTCTAGGGCTTGAAAATCTTAATCTGTAATGCATGCATAATTATATTCTTTAGGATGATATTGGGGTAACTGAGAAAAATAAATAAAAGTACTGTTTAAAGCCAATTGTACTTATTAGCCATATAAGACTAGAGGACAGGATGCCTTTTACTCAGTTTTTCCAGTGACTCACTGTGTAATTCTGAGGACACAGCCCTTTGATCTTTCATTCCTTAGCCCATAACCAGAGTTTTAAATTGTGCCCCTCACCCCAAGCCTTTTGGAGGCACCCACTCCAGCTTCTTTTGCCTTCAGATGAAAGGATCTATAGACGTGGAAAATTGTTGTTTGGTGATGTCCTATATCCCCCTTTCTAGTATTTCAGCCGTTCTCCTTTTACATCTGAGGGACACTGTAGAGAAATCACTGCTGTGCACAATCGAAGCCACAAGCTTAAAATTTCACTGTTGGAGAGGCAGACTGAGAAGGAACAAGTCTGGCTTTAACATCACAAATATCTCCAATTACCAAATGTGGGCAGTAAGAATACAAAAAACAAGGAGAGATAGAAAGGCCCTTGGTATTCTTCAAAGCTTCCCTTTTGGGATGAAAGTTCTTCTTTGAGGCTTCCAAGGCAGAAAGCCTGGGCAGCCTGCACACCTGGAGTGCATTAGTGGGCCCTGGACTTGAGGTGAAACAGGCTGAATTTCATCTAGATGCTTCCCACAATCTATTCTCATAAAAGTCACAGCAATTTACCAGCTTAGGAGCACAGCATGGTATTCATGGAGTGCTGAACCCTGGGATTACCTTCCAGAGTCACTGGATAAATCCTACTGCTCATCTATGTAAACATACTTTCATCTCAATTACCTTGAGCTCAAGGAAAGTTTCATTTTGTTTGCTGTGTCACAGGGTCAAGACCAAAACCCACCCTCAAATCATTCTCATATCTCTCCCAAGAAGCCTTTCAAATAGCATTTAATGAGTTGAGTTTTTGCTTTAGGATATGTGCTCATCTAAATACAAAACACCAATGCCTCTACTGTTTGCTTCGCCTTATCATCTGCCTTAAGGAGGTGATGCTGGCTTGTCTTGCTGGTTCCCTATTTTAGTGACCCCAAGCAGGCTGCAGTGGAAGTCTTGCTGTAGTCACCAGGCAGGCCCCAACCTCGCCCTGGTGGCCAGTGTGGCTGTTCCTGCATAGAAAACCTTTCGTCTTCTCACAATTCCCAATCTCTTTTCTGTACTCTTAAAATATAACTCAGCATAGGACTTGCCCAGCCACTGTTATTACTATATTCTATGTACCTGCTCTCTAAGGTGTCTCTCCCCATCCTTACCTACTTAGGGAAGAAGTAGAGCATAAGGCTACAGGCTCTGGAGCTAGACATTCTGGTTTTGCATTCTGACTCTGTAATTCATTACCTGTATGACTTTAGAAAAGTTACTTACCCTATTTTTGCCTCAGTTTCCTTATTTGTAAAGTGGGGAAAATGATGGTAACTACTTCATAGAGTTATTGTAAGGATTAAATCTATGATCCTAGAATAGTGACTAAAATGTAATGTAAACCATTCGATAGCATGATGATGATCATGATAGTACCTTCATTATCAAGGTCAACTACTTAAAAAAAAAAAGTACTCCTCTAGTTGGCTCCCTAACAGTATAACTCCCTTATCTATCAGTAGATAGGATGACCTCCTACTCTCAAACCACAACTAGTTAGGGCAAACAGAGGAGGCATTTGTAAGCATGCTGTAGGATAAATAACTTTCGGCAAAATACTAGGCAAGGTCAAAATAAAGATGAAGGAGATAGAGCTCTAAAAATACTCTGTACTCCGTCAAACTAAATGCTCTAAAAGTCTATGCTATGGTTCAGAATCTACCCGAAGTTGGGGTATTTTAAGGTGAAAGGTGATAAAACTCTTCTCCTTGATCGTTAGGATGGCTATTTGAGTTAGGCAATGCTCTGTCCCATACATGTTTTTTACGACTGAGAAATTGTTGGTGCCACAGGTCCAGTTCTAGTCACAAAAGGCCAGATCACAATAAAGGGTGGAATGTGGAGCATAACCACTTTCCACCATTTGCGCAAGAACCTGCTGTCTTGACCTGAACCGGCAAAAGTCCTGGTGTTTGTGGTTTCTTATAAGCCATGTGTACGTCTAGCATGACCCTAGGCACGATACTCCTATGGTGTGAAGGTTGTTTACCCGTGTCACAGACTAGCACTTTAACACATGAGCTCTGTGGCAGTGTTATTCCCAACAGTACGATAATAACGTAGCATAACATTTTTCAAGTTGTACATCTCTCTACATTACTTTATTACTAAAAGTTTATGACCTTCAAACTTTTAACAAAGAAGGATTTGCAAAGGAATAAAATTGAATATTTTAAAAAATATTCCATATGCCATACAAATAGTATCGATTTCCGTGTGTATCATGACATAAGAAAGGTTGTAAAGCATTGCTGTAGACTAATGTCAGAAAGAAACCTACTATTCTGTAAGTTCCAAGCATTTATTGAGAACCTAACAAGTCATGTGATACTATGCCTTTAATATTCTGTACTTCGATTTTCTATCTGTAGGTCAGAGATAAAATAAATACATTTGTCCCAGAGGACTGACCTGAGGGTAAAAATGCTTTGAACTTTTTAAATAAAAAAATAAATAAATTTAAATATTTATTTTTAATTTGCTGCATGAGGTATGTCTTAGCCCCAAACAGGTTCCTGCCAAAAAAGAAAAAAGAAAAGATAACAGAGCCTCATCCTAAAAACAAAGCCTGAAATCCAAGGATTATACATGAAGAATATATACCACATTCTAGTGGAACAAGGAAATCACATAACAATAAATAGTAATTTAACTGTAAAGGGAATGATAACACATACTGGAAGCGGCTCCTTTATCTTCAAAGGAAAAACATTAATGAAGGAAGAAGGGGTTTTAGAGTACTATGCAGGAAGGTGGCATTGATCTCACCTGCTTCTATGTCAAAAGCCAGTTCAGAAGCACACTCCCACAATTCTGCAACCAAACCCTTGGCATTCTGTGCTTCATTCAGACCAGAGCAACACTTCTATCTACACATCTCCTTTAAAGTGTTTCCTATTTCAGTTTCTTCAACAAAACCAAAGACTCTGCTCTAGTTCTGACCTCAAAGAATCCCGTCCTGAGTCTGCCTAAAAAAGTGGGGCAACATCATTTTTTTAAACAACCCAGACAACATCAGTTGCCAGCCATACAAAACAGGGGCAATGAAATGGATGTGGTAGTGTGGGGGAATTTTCACGGCGCTTTACTGAAAACTCCCTATTCTCTTGGACCCTGCATTCTGCCAATTTCCAATATGTTAGCTATGAACCAGAACTAGGAAGAAGTCAAAACCCTCCAGACACAGCCTAAAAATTCCTTTGTTGACTTAAAGGAATAAGAGGAAATAAAAAAGCCTGACCTTCAAACGTTTAACAAAGGAAGATTTGCGAGGGGATGGGATTGAGCAGGCTGTGCCTAGCCCCATCATTGGGATGACTGAAGTCTTAATCCACTCTCCAGTGCCAGCCCCTCCAGTAGTTACGGTGAAGTTCATGAGACTGAAAGGTAGAGGCAGGGAGGACAGTGACAGAAAAAAAGAAAATATGCACAGTATACTGCAAAACGGAAAGTGGTATGTAAATAAACTAATGACTAAAGCATATGAAATAACAACAGTCTCCTACAGCTTCAGAAAGAATATTTCAATTAATTGGGTCACCAGGAAACAATTTTATATAGAATTTTGATAAATGAGTCCAAAGGTTAAATACTAAAAAAAAAGCTATTTATCAATTAATACATTCTAGTTCTTTGTTCTGCAAAGAGATATGGGTTTCAGTTTATACTTGCTGTTGTCAAAAGAGTTAGGGGCACGGAAGGAGGGTGAGAAGGGAAAAAGAAGACCCTGATTATTGCATTATGAAGAGAGCAGCATGGTTACCAGCTCAATGTTAGAAAAAGAACATTATGAATAAAAACAGTGCCAAGATGAGCTGGTATTCTACCTACTTAGACAACCTGCTTCCTTTCAGGTAATGCCAAGGTCATGTGCACTCAAGCTGTTAAAAGATACCTGAGGAGGAAAATGTTTTCCAGTAAAGTTAACTTTCTTAAATGTGTGCTCAGCACCTGGTCATTGGTTCATCTCAACAATAGACAGGACAGGGTAAAAGGTTAGCCAAAGGTCAGAAGATTTGAACCTCTAGGCTGGGGAGTAAAACTCTTTTAACCCTTGGAAGGCTTTCTCAAAGCAAATTTATTTATATATGTTGCCAGGGGTTTGGGCTGACTTTTTAAAGTTTAATTGCTTTTTATTTCCATTTCTTCCCTTTGTCCTCTCCTCCACCTCCCCCTTTCTCCATCTCCACCATCCTCCTCTCCCTTCCTTCCTTCTTTTCCTTCTTTCCTGTTTTTTCCTTTTCTTTCCTTCTCTCTCCTTCCTACCTTCCTTTTCTTTTTTCTTTCTATCTATTTCTCATTATGAATGGACATGAGCTCTATCTTAGTGAGAGAAAACATAACCATGTGATTAATTGCATGTTTTTAAGGAAAAGTCCATTGAGGAAACCTAGTTAAACTTGAAAAATGGATTTTGGTAGATGGGAATCAGTAACACATATGTAATGAGATCACTCTGGTATTGCCCAGCAACAAGAATCATTCTAAAAACAAAACAAAACAAAACAAAACAAAAACAACAGAAAAACAAGAACACAACATAACACCTTCATACGTGTGTGAGCACACAAATAAGCACAAGCAGAGGCAGCTGCTGGTGGGTCGAGTGCCTTTCTGCCACCCAGTAAAGGGTGGTACTTTCCAAAGTTTAGAATTATGTGTTGTTTGCTCTTAAGAGTAGGTGTGGCAATTTACATTCAGTGGCATTCTAGAGTCTGGAAGAAAAACTTTCACAGACACAAGTCTTAATCCTCAATATTATCTTTCTTGGCTCACTTTGGTAGTTATACTCTGAGGGGGAAAAAAAGCTCCTTTGTTCATTTTGTGACGTGCCTCATTTATGGATGGCAAGCTTGATGACAATATTATGAACAAAGTGATTTAGAACAGATCTCTAGTAAAAAAAACAGAACTCAATCTTGGCATAGTACAGTTGATTAATATGCCCTGGGCCCATGAAATACATCTCTTGCTGCTAATTGAAACAATCCAGAAGGCTTGTCTGCTAGTTACCTGGGTGATATTACACCATTATCCGACCCTCTTTGGGCACTGCTATAACTATTTCAAGGTTGGTTACCATTTAATTCCCAGAATCAGGATATTCGCGGTCCAAAGTTTACCTTTTTGTATATAAAATAGGTGTGCTCAGATGTCTTCAATATGAAATACTAACACTGAAAAACTCATGCAATGTTCATCCTCTCTGGAGACCTGAAGGGCTTTACTAATGCTATTTTGTTTCAGTTTTTAATGCTTATTCTACCCCCGACTGACAGACATCATGATCCTCATTTCCCTCATGGAGAAATCATCCAAGGATGATTGAGTTGGCTGAGGTGAAGTCGATAGCTAAGCTGAGAAGTGAAATCTGAATTTCCTGATCCACTATTGCAGCACTAGATTTTATTACCTTATTTTTAGAAATGATGAAGGATTTGAGAGATAACTCTTTGAGAATAGCATATTGATTAAGAGTACAAGTTTTGGAATTAGTTGGAGCTCAGTTTGAATATTCACTGTTGTGGATCTTGGATAAATGACTTCACCTCTCTCGCCTCACTTTCTCCCCATCCAGGCAAAGCCCCAGAAAAGCAGATAGGTGTGAGTTGGTCTGTTTCCCAAGATGCATGCCTAAGAGGTAAAATCTGCCTCCTTCACATCTCCTAGAGGTGTTTTAAGGATAAGACAGATTGGCAAATTGGCACACACTCTGAGAGCCCAGCTAAGAGAGCACAGAACCCAGTGGAGTCCCAGCTCAGCAGGAGGAGCCAGCCTATTGGGGCCCAGGCTGGCGATTTCCTGATAAGTGCAGTAAGCAGGCTACTCTCAGTTACCTTGATACGATAGCGAGGGGAGAAGGAACAGGCAATGCTTGGATGACAGACACTGCAAATTCTGTGCAATTATTCTAAAAAGTGAATATGGAGTTGAGAAATCGTGAAGCCATTGTCTTGGAACTGTCAGATTTTACAGATGAGGAAGTAGAGGCCCAGAGAGGTTCACTCAGCAGAATTCATACAATAAGAGGTAGTAGAAAGATTTGAACCCAAATCAGACTGATCCGCACATTTCTACCAATACTCTGAATTTACGAGGAGAAAAGGACCCACTGTGTAAATATTAACTGAGAACTTATCTCAGACACCTGGAATTCAAACAGACACCATTATTCCACAACTTGGTTTTGGCTTGGGAAACATAAAAGAACCCTGGTCCTACCTGTGTGGCACTGGCTTACTTAGTATTATGACCCAGCATTGGTATAGACAGAAATGCATCCCAGAATGAGTCAGTAATAGCTCAACCAGTACAACCCCAAAATAGGTGTTTCCTAGTTTCCTATGTAAAGACTATCTCCTGTCAGCTATGTTTGTGAGGTATGATGAGCTCAGCCCAAAGACAGGTGGGAATGCCATGGACAAGTGCACCTACCAACTCTTTATAAGCCGTGCCTACAATGAATAAAGTGGAAATAGTCAGTCTGATGCATTTAATACTTAAATTACCCTGTGTGACTGATGAAACTGAAACACTATGCCTCTTTAGTATGCTTTATTTCTTCTATAAACACATCAACTATCTTTCAGTTAAAACAAATGCACCTGGAAGTCTTTCCCTCATCACTGACAATAAAAGGATGGAAAAAAGGAGTTTAAAGTTGCTAACTTCCATTGAGGGGGAAAAAAAAACATGGGGAAGGAACAAATGAAATGACAAAATGTGGTATATCAGTATATACAAAGATCATGAATTCCAACTGATTCAATCTATTGCTTTCTTTCATTTTTAATTTAATCTTTCAGGGAAATCCTGATCACCAGGATTCAAAGTATAGCTGGAAAAGGATAGAGGACATCCTGTTCCAGTCTCATAGGCTAATATTATTAATATTTGTACTAACTAAATACCATTATTTGCACGGAGCATTAAACTAAAAACTAAGATGTGGATTATACCACTAAGCTCACCAGCTATAGCATTAAATTTTCTTGTGTAATGCAGGATTAATCAACATGAGATTTCGATTAACTCATTTAATTAATTGAGAGTTTAAATATGTAGGTCAGAATAGATTTGTAGGTCTCATTGAGAAGGAGATATTTAAGCAAAGACTTGACGGGGATGAATGAGTTAGTTATGTATACGTCAGGGAGAAGAGCATTTTAGTCACTAACCTTGATCCATCCCAATGTTCCTGGTCTTGGCCCCACCAAATAGTCTCACCACATGCCCTTGGCTTTACTCCAGCTTCGTTCTGGCTTTCCAGTGTGTACTGTCCTATGCTCATATACTTTATTTTTAAATATCTTTCATTAAAGGGCTCAAAACACCAAATCTAGGTTGCTGGTATCTTAGCCTGGGGTCACTGAGGTCCATCAAGATTATATCCTTGTCTCTTAGTCAAAATGATGTTTCTCTCTTTCTCACTGTTGTTCTTTATTCCTTGACCATCCTAGACTCGAAAATCCACCAGAAAGTAGAACTTACCAACACCTCCACTGAAGCCTAAATGTGCACAGTAATAACTAGTATGTGCTGATAAGAATAGATAAAAAAAATATGCAAGAGTCATGAGGAAGATGGGGGTCAGGAATAACAGGCAGCTGCTAATCACATATATAGTCAATGCTAAGCTGGAAGCACCTGATGAAATCGTCTAAGACTTGGGCTAGTTAGTACTATAATTACAAAGATACCGTGCAGAGTAAGTTTCTAGAGGTTGAGGTTTCAGTGGCTAGAACTTTTCCCTTTATGGACCAATATGTGGCCACAAATGTCAAAATAATGACCTATTTAGGAGTATGTTGTATATTTTATCCATCTTAAGACTTCACTTTTTCAATGCTATGCATTTTTCCTTGAGTAAATATTTATTTATGCAGTCTAGTGGTTTACAGCCTAAGGAAGGAAGCCAGGAAACATGGATGCTACCCCACATTTTGCTACTATTTTTCAATGTAAAAGTCATTTCTCCTCTAAGTTACCTCTACTGAGGAACTGAGACAGTCTATGCCTCTGTACAAAGTCCTAGAGACCTTACACGAATTACTCATATTCCATATGATTCTTATCCCACAGAAGGTGCCTAGACCCCTAGAACCTAACTAAGTGAATGAGTAATCATTCTGTTCTTGTCACCGCTGAAATCCTGATTGGGACTTACTGTTTACAATAAGAAAATCTGCAGTTCAAAGGTTATCCCCTATTTAAGTCTCACTGCACCTACTGATGCTGTCTTGGAGAACAGTCTTGGTTCTAAGGTCAAGTCTCTCCCACACACAGTGTGGCAAAATGGCAATCAGCTCTTTGCAAAGAATGCAGAGAATATAATTCTCTCTTTGAGTCTCACCTAGGCTTCAGTGGCAACAGATCAAACACAAAAATGTATTAACCACAAATGACTCAAGCCAGCCCTACTTGGCTTTATAAATAAGAAACAAAAATATGCCTCAATGAGTTAGACAGTGAGCTAAGTATATAAGAGTGTATACTCTTTTGAATCCTGCTACTGACTTGTTGTGGAAGTTCTGGCAAGTCAAAACTTCCCTGAGTTCAACTTCCTCATCTGTAACTTTTTTTTTTAAATGATGTTTCATTAACTGGGTTTTCATAAGCAACGAACTTTAAAACGTCTTTGAAAAATGCCAACTCCTATAGCTATATAATTAGTCACACCATCTTCAGAATACAACAAAAGCCCAACTCCCTGTTATCCGGTGTCCCTACACTCAATAATAAGAGACCTTGGAGATTTGGCTCAGAAATGAGTAAACAGACTACAATACAGGAAGGGCAAGCTACCGGGGAGGGAAGCCAACGCAGGTTAATCATTCGCAGGATTAAGTGTCTTATTTCTCTTTCATAACATAGGCTTGACTAGCTGGAAACATACCCAGCCAAGCACAAAAAGCTATCGGTGGTTAAAAAGAAATAATTAAATGGGAAAGGAACCATGGTTCAGGTCACATCATTTTAATTCTCTTAAGTTCTTCCTTTAAGGGTCTTTCTTCATTTGAAATTTGGGAGATATCCGATCAACCTGGATACACAGAGATTCAATTATATCTACCTACACGACCTCTTATATGTTGTATGAATAAGCCCCCATAAGCTTATGGATTCTTGCGGAAGAGTTTGGCATGAGTTCACAATCTCGTTCTTAACTTCTTGCTGTGTGACTTAGACAAGTCTCTTACTCTAGCTAAGCTTCTTATTTCCCCAAATTAGAAGACAGAAATTATGAACTGGGCCCTGGCTAATGAAGGGACAAGCCCATTAGCGCCTGGCTCTCTTTTCCTTAAGTAATACGTTTGTACTTTGCAACGTGATCAGAGGTCAAGTCAGTAAGAATAGGACAAATATACATGTAATAGGTTAATAATGTAATGACAGAAAAACATACAGATGGGATCCACATCTTCACTCAACAACTGACGAAACATTTCACTACCCCTTCTAAATGAGACCTAGACGAGTTAAGGGAGCAGGGAAGGTACAAACTGAAATTGGGGAAGGTTCTATTTAATTGAAGAATGTAATGGAAATAAGTATATTAAAATTGGCTGGTGGATATACAAATTTAAATGAGGCTTATGATACAGGAGAGTTAAAGTTTTAAATATTTTCAGTAGCCTAAAATAAGAATGTGAAATATAATGAATACAATGAAAGGTAATCACTGCCTAAAATGCTGCATTTAATTTTTTATTTAGAAAGTAATAAAATAAAAATTTCTAGTTAAAAAGACTGTAGTCTTTAATCCTTTTCTCCAGAAAAGATTCTACGCAGAAATGTCTTATTTCTTTTTCATTCTGTCAGGCTCTAGAATTACAAATAAGAGAAAATAATGAAGGATCAAATAAGGTAGAACCTCTTTAAGAAAAAGAGAACCCCTTGTATCAAAACATGAACTCAGGCTGAGAAGCTGCACACCTGTGCACAAGAAAAGCAAAAGACTTCTGCTACCTGCTGGGGTGTGGAGGAGGAGCTAAGCTGTATGTTGACCTCAAATTTTCCCCAGGCAAGTGGGGCTTGCCCTTTTAGTGACTCCTGATGGAAATTCACTTTGTGCCATACAAACGCTAAAACCAAGACACAAAGCTTTTTTTTTGAAACCTTGGTCTAAAACTCAATGAAGGCATTACCCTCTGCACATATTTTTCTTTCACATAAACCTTTTAAGTTCAGAAATGAGGTTTCATAGCCTTTCCAAAAGCAACTTGCTATTTACCATTGTGAAAAACAGATACAACCTAAATGTCCTTCACCTAGAAGAATGGTTATGGAAATTATGTTACAATCATGAGATAAATTATTATGCTGACATTAGAAGTCTGTTTATAAAAAGTTTTTAATAAAATGATAAAATGTTCATGATAAGTGAAAAATACTGTATAAAAACTACATAATATATGAGCTAAGCTATGTAAAAATTTAAATTTATATAAAATAAGGCAAAATATAACAAAATGTTATTAATAGTAGACATTTTAGGGTGAGGTTTTAGGTAAATAATTTTTCTATAATAGCTTCATGGAGATACAATTCCCATACCAAACAATTCACCCATTGACTAAATCTCAGTGGTTTTTAATACATTCACCAAGTTGTGCAACAGTTACTGCAATCAATTTTAGAACATTTTTATCACTTCAAAAAAAAAAAAAATCCTGTGCCCTTTAGCTATTACCCATAAGCATCACCACCCCCAATCCCTAAGCAACCACTAATCTAATTTCTGTCTCTATAGATTTCCTTGTTCTGGTCATTTCATATGAATGGAATCATAATATATGGTCTTTAGTGACTGGCTTCTTTGATTTCACATAATATTTGAAAGGTTCGTCCATGTCATAACATGTATCAGTACTTCTTTTATTGTCGAATAATATTCCATTGTATGGACATGCCACATTTTGTTTATTCATTCATCCGCAGATAGATATTTAAGCTATTTCTGCTTTATGAATAATGATGATGCTATAAACATTTGTGTAAAATTTATTTTTAATTATCTTAGGCATACACTCAACAATGTTGTGGTCCCAAATTTTCCACAAGGTACATACAATACTTTTAGTATTGAAGAAAAAGAGTAACAACAAAAAGACTCCTCTTGATTTGAATTCTCCTGTATGCCAGCACTTAACCCACCTAGTCGCTTATTCTCCTAAACCAAAGCCAGATGTTTTTTAACTAAAATATTTTTAATGAATGATTGCTCAGAATTGGACCCTGTACAATTAAAGGCTATGAAAGAAATACAAAATAAAGTCTTTGTTTTCAAGAAAGGGATGCTGCTAAACTCCAGATAGAATGCTTGGAGGGAAAATCACCACCATTAACCTAGGAAACAGAGGAATACAGCATACTGAAGTGGGCTGGGCTCCATCCTGCACTGGAGAGTGAACCACTCCATTGCTCAACATAAAACCAAACAGTTCTCTCATCTGCCTATGCTCTAACCAAGAAGTCAGAAAACTGAAGTCAGAATCACTACAACTCTCTGTAAGAAAAACATTTTCCTAATGAAGAACCTAAGGCAGGGAGATGGTTAAAAGCTTTTTCCTACCATAGCTAAGATTCCATGGAACAGTATTAACTATTATTTTCTGTGTACGTGAACACATACATACAAACAAGACTTGTTTCCTTTTAGAAAAGGCTGTGGTGGCAGGGCAGTGCAAGCAAGTGGATAAATAGTATTACTGTAAAGCAAATTAGGAGTCCATCCAGGTCCTATCATTCAAAATCTGGCCATCACTAACTGCCTCTCAGATCACCTGGGCTACAGGAGGATTTAAGCCAAGAGGACTCAGCAATATCCATAAAGAGAACTGTTTGTGATACAAGATATCGCAATGAGAGAGGGGATTAACTTTTAAAAATGTGATATGCTACTTAAAATATATTTACAAGTTCTGAATAATAATATAATAAATGCCCATGTATTTGACTTAAAATATAAAACATTAATGAAGCTTATTTTAAGAAACAGATGAGCGAAAAAAATAAAATTATCTAAAGTTAGTGACAAATAATAGAATAAGAAGGTTATAACCATTAACAATA